>NC_084588.1:8206928-8341928 GCF_033807715.1 Cololabis saira | reverse complement strand
AATCTTAGTGGCTTTTATGTTACAGAAACTACAATAGCTGGTGATGATCTGTGTAAAGTGACCTGTAAGTAAGTCAGAGAGAGGACATTAAAACACGGTGTATCTTCTGTAGCTGTTTGCTCCAACATCACCAACCTGCTCTCCTCAGTATGTTAACCTTCAAAATTAGGATACAAGATCTCCTTTTGATCACGAAAAACAGAGAGTGCATTTGTACAGACAGTTGCTCAGATTTATGTGCATATGGTTAGAAAAAAAAGGAAAGAAGGAAAATCATGTTCAAGGACATGAGTCAGCAGATAACTTTCATGACATCTGTGAGGCTGTGTTGAAGTGAAGTATTAATTTATAGATCAAAGTCTAAATAATCATTAGCTGCAGCACTAACTATATTTGTATTTCATCATGCGTTAATTATAATAAATATAACCGAATAATAATGTGCTTGTTTTTTTTTTGCTTCTGATGCCATAAATATGCCTCTAAAGCATTACACCAAGCGTGGTGTTGAGCACAGTCACACTATCTGCCCTCTGTCTCTGTCTGTCCTGATCTGCACAGTTAAGTGATCATGAAGTGAACTTTATGCTACAAATACAGCTTTTCCATTTTCCACACTCCATTACAGCTGGGGGGAAACAGCCTCTTAAGAGATATCCAGACGTTTCCTGAGGCTTTGTGCCCCTAGGGCCTCCCCTCTTTTCGCCCTGAGCAGGAAGAAATCAACAGCTAAAGCAACAGCATCTCTTTTCCTGCGGCTACTCCAAGCATACACATGTATCACTAATGCTTCGGAATCACATTTCCTCATCACTTTACCACCATCACTTTTTAAAAGCATGCCATTTCCCACCAGTTTAAGACGAGTAAAGTGATAAGAAAGGATAACACTTTGGTGCTATATAAAGATGGACATGCCTTACTTTAGCTTATTACACATTTTCTTTACACTCTAAGATGTTTGAGAATTACAGTATTATCTCTTTATGTGTTAAATGCCAATGAATTAAAGTTATTGTTTATTTGTTCAGGACATGCAGGGCTTTCATTACGACCTAAATGAGGCTCAATGGGAAAACCAGATCTAAGCTTTAGCTACATGTCAACAAGGAGCTCCGTTGTCCTCACTGATGTCCTGCAAGGGCTTGAGGAATTTGTACAGATGCATTATAAAGGTTTAAAATTGGAAAAATGCTTGCATCTGTAGGGTCTGAACTACTACATGGCAACATAGCAGATGTTCAGACCAGCTACTGGCACCTTGGGATCCCACAAACTATGAAGTGGTTTCAAAGAAGTCAGCCGCAACCAAGTACGTGCAAAATAGAACGTCCAAGCATCAGTCTGTATGTCAGGCTTGTAATCAAATAACTTACTGGCATAATAACCATGACCGCAGAGGGAAACGGAGGCCACTGATGTCAAGATACGAAGGCTGGGCTCCACCATAAGTTCAGCACTCTGAGACTGTACACCAAGCTGAAGGAGGGAAGCTGAGGATTAGTGGGCATCAAGGTCGCTATCCAGGAGATCACGCTGGATGAAACCCAGAGGTCCTGGGGTACTTCAGGTACATGAGGGGGAAAGACCTGGTAAGTGAATGTTAAAGACAGCTGGAAGAGAATAGAGAGGAGAAAACAATATGGAAGGACGAGTCTCCAAGAACCATCAGCTGGTCTACAAGACGATAGAGACAGCACTCATGACGGCACTAGAACAAGCTTTAAGAGCTTGGCCTGCGTCTACCTCACCACACTATAGTCAGGTGCAGAAGGAGTACAGAAACATCACCCAGCCCTTTTACCTTTTGAAAATACATAGCTTTTACCACTATTGAAACCCCTTTCAACAGTGAAGGCCCATTGTTAGACGTGACTCTAAAAACTCTCCTGTGTGACAGCGTTTCCATATGCTTTGTGGCAGGGCAAAATTTAAGACTAAGAAAAAGTCTCCAAGCAACTTTAGTTTAAGCCTTCACATCATAGCCTGGCTCGTAACAAAAACTGGCTCCCAACGACTGAAGTTTATGCCAATCAGGCTCAGAGTTAGAACACACAAGCCCAACGTAAGCCCTCCTGCAAGTCACCCAGCTCATGGACAAAAATATCCTCATCGGAGATAAATCAGCAAGCATCCCGCGCTGATTGGTCGGCATTCAGCTGTTATGTGTGAACTACTCAGACAAGTGTTAAAGAGGCTAGCCAACATTTTACCAAACCGTTTCAAACCAGAGACACATGTCTAACATCTCGGGCTGTCATCAACTCCACATCCGAGGTGAGGTCACTCGGAAGAAAGGAAAGCCATAACATTTAATGAAGAAATGACCGGAAACTTGTCCCGTCCTTTTCCATTTGTGTTATGAACAAATAATCACGCTAAAAGATAGCACCACTACCCACGAGTCATTTCCAAATCAGCAACTTCAATCTTCTGTGTGGTTCTGCAATATTTTCCCTGTAATTTCTTGTGTGTATTATTGTTGACAACATATGCTTAGGAAACTAGATTAAGTTGTTGGGGGACCAGGCTGTTGTCAGATCTTGTAGCGTGTGATCGTCAGCAATCAGTCATCTAGTCTGAACTACACACTGACTTCAAGCCCAATTATGAAACTGCCTTATCTCTCACTGCTACTTGGTGACGAGAATGAACAGAGATAAAGTAAGGTTAAATGTCTTGCAGTACACTTTTAATTTGGGGGTGTCGTGATCTTTTTTTAAAAGTGGTTTGATGGGAAACGAGGGTTAAGAGAAGAGGAAGACACGGAGCAACGGGTGACCGACCGAGCTCCCGTGCAGTAGACGTTTCGTTCAGCAGATAAGACAGAGATACCGAGAGGTTGGTAGGTCAGACGTGTGAAAGAAAAGTATGAATATGCAATATTTGAGTTGGGAGAGAAAGGTGCGTGAACAGAAGAGCGGGCGGAGTGGAGCAGATAGGGAAGTTGTTGAAGAGGGTAGACGACAGGTGATGAGAGGGGATAAGACATCAGCCCTACGGCCATGTCTCATGATCAGCTGACAAGCTCTCCCCGTCTCATCTCACTGTTGTAGATTTCACCTGAGCCGTCTGCCTTCCTCATCCTTCTCTGTTTGATGTTAGGCTCCACTCGTCTGCTTTGGTCTGCACTCTTGATGCACCATTTCGCTTCCTTATATCTGTTTGTCAGAGATATTTTTTCACATCGCGAGCTGCTTGTGAAACGTAGACCATTGAGTTTTTATGGAGTTTTGGAGATTCACGAAGTAGTTGATAAATAAGAAGAAATTGCGATTGGCGTTGTGAGGCTTTACGTTTCAGGAGTCTGGTCAGTCAAGGATTAACCTGCTTTGTAACTCCTGACTGCTTTACAAATCCATCCATCCATTATCTATACCCGCTTTATCCTTTGCAGGGTCACGGGGGTCTGCTGGAGCCTATCCCAGCTCGTATTCAGGTGAAAGGCAGGGGTTACACCCTGGACAGGTCACCAGTCCATTGCAGGGCTACATAGATACAAACAACCAGACACACTCACACCTACGGGCAATTTAGAATCACCAATTAACCTACTATGCATGTTTTTGGACTGTGGGAGGAAACCGGAGTAACCGGACGGAAACCACGCAAGCACGGGGAGAACATGCAAACTCCACACAGAAAGACCCCTGCCGGGCCTGGGAGTCGAACCGGGAACCTTCTTGCTGTGAGGCAACAGTGCTAACCACCAAGCCACCGTGCTTTACAAATTGAATTAGCAAAAAGTAAAATAAAAAAAACAGCGTTTGCGCTTTTTGTGCTTGCAAAGCTTGACAACGAATTGTTAGGAGTGATGATGAGTCTCCTTTCAGTGATGAGGACCTTATTTGAAGCTGCCCAGATTTCATCAACAAAGAAACACCAGAAGTGAATGTTTGCACCGACTCCTCAGGATGGACTTTCACATCCTCTGAACGATTCTCAGTTAAAGAAAAAAAACAAGTGATGTCCTCCTCCATCTCTCTGTGGGTGGTTCTTTCTGCCGTGTCCATCCAGCGACATCTGTCTCCAGCTGAATCGTCTCCTTTCATCTCCTCCATGCCTTCAGAGCGGATCTCTCAGAATTGCAGACACTCAAACAGAAAGCTGTTTGCTCAACAGTCAGCGTGTTTCGCTGACCCGCTGCATCTTCATAAAGAAAACCATATTTGAACTGAATTCTGTTGAAGACTGATTTTGGTAAACATTGTCATTTCAGCGAGACAGCTAAGCCCTACAAGGCTTTTCCGCCTAAACGGTCCACTTAAAGCAAATTATCATTTACCTTTTGACGTGTGCCAGATCATTAGGCAGGGACATTAAAACCAGCCACCACAGCACCAGAGGGAGCCTGAATGAACCGCTGCCCGCCGCATAGCTGAGCGAGTGTGTGTGAGCACGGGTGTCTTTTTGTGACTCCATGTGAAAATGATGTGTGGGGTGCACGCAGGAGTGCTGGTATTGGGTGTTTTCAAGGAAGCGAGTGCGTGTGCGTGCTCAATGACATCAAAAGGTTCGAGCAGCCCTGGGTGTCACCATGTGCCCAGAATCGTTTGACACAAACAGATGCATCATTAAAACACTGCCACACTTCCTGGCCAGGCGAGAGACCAGACAGACTCTTGTACACACATTAGCATGTTTTCCCCCCTATTCTTTTGAAGACCCTCCCTGCCCCCACCACACCTCCACCCCCAAATTCCACAAAGGCGTGCAGAAAGGTTGACGATGAGCCTTATTTTTCCATTCTGGTATTTTCACTGAAACCAGGAAAAACTGTGAGTTTCAACAAGTGCATGCGATTTTGGACGAGACTGACTTTGGCGATAGCGAATAGGCTGAGCATGTGCGTGTGTGTGTGCATGTGTGTGAGAAAGAGAGAGAGAGAGAGAGAGAGAGAGAGAGAGAGAGAGAGAGAGAGAGAGAGAGAGAGAGTGCGAGCCAATGCCTGCCCTCGCCGTGACAACCAAGCCTTTCTCATTAAACCAGACGGAGCAGCTTGTGTCTGGGGTCAACGCTGGCCACATAATGCGCACACACACGAGCAGACGCACACTCGGAGTGACGCGCCGAGCACCAGCGGCCCCGACAGTGGGCCAGCGATGGACCTGTGATGTGCAGCCAGAGGAGAGACGAGGACAGACTTCACCTTCTTCTGCTCTGCAGCTACTGCTGAGGACCACACAGCAGATGGCCGAGGCACAACTGTCTTTCTCCTGCACCCTTTTTCTTGTTTTCTTCTGTCTTCATCCTTCCTTCCAGCAGTAGCTGTCCTTCCTGAACTCTCACTCTCATGCCTGACAGTCTGACTACACCGATGCAATAAATTGTTGTTCAGTGTTAGGGTGCTTTCACACCTGTCCCGTTTGGAGCAGTTGTTCCGAAACAGGGAGCATTTCCCCCTAAAGATCGGTTCGTTTGGTATATGTGAACACAGCAATCGTGCAATCGCCTAGTAGAGGTGGTCTCGGCTCGCTTCCATTCCAGACCTGGAGCGGTTCTTTTGCAGTGAGAACAGAATCCACACAGCAACCACAGCCACACACAGAAACAAACTAGCCACACTCGCTTACGATGCTCCATAGTTGTTGTTTTTCCCGGGGAACGGAAGAGGAAACTCCTTCCGCATTCATTTCTGACCAATGAGAGAACAGTTGGTTCGCGCATGGCGTTTGAGGTTGACGGTGTCCAGGCCCACTTTAAAACTCTTACACTCCAGCTTCAACTGAACCACCTCATCATGAAGATGTCCCTCACTCACAGACGGAGACATCCAACTCGCTGAATGTGTGTGTACCTGTACACTTAATTAAACATTCACCAATTATCACCTGATGTTTTCTCACTCACACGTGTTGAAATGGCTTCTTACCCCATCCTTACCGCAAAGAAGACACAGAGTTCAGAATTCGGTTTTTCATTACATGTTTTGCAGTTTTGTTAATGGCTCCTAATCATAAACACGTCATAGTGCCTGTGGCTTTTACATGTTCCTACCATAGAAAAACACTTCCTATTGCTTGGCGTAACCAAGGATCCCCACAACCAACAGTTCCCAATATTGACCCTAAGAAATCAAATCGGTCATACACTGTTTCCAATCTGATACTTCTCTCTCTCCTTTTTTTGTTAAATAAGACCATTGATCACCTATTACAATCTTCTTCTTTCTGCTTTTCCTTTTAGGGCTCAGCACAGCAGATGCTCTCTCTCCACCTTACCCCATGTTCTTCAGCATCTTCCTGTTCCACCAACCACCTGCATATCTTCTTTCACCACATCCAGAAATCATGTCTTTGCTCTTCCCCTTTTTCTCCTCCCCAGTAGCTGCATCTCCAGCATCCTTCTACCAGTATGTCCACTATCCCTCTGTCCTCCATCCATGCCACCTCCGGCTCTGCTTCCTGTTTCTTGGCCAGGGCTGCCGTCTCCAAGCCTCCAAGTGTTGACCTCACTACCACCTCATAAACCCGTCTCTTTAATCTTCCTACTCTCCTGAACTTCTTCATTTCACCACCGGTGTATGTTCCTTCACCTGTCCAGATGAAGCACCACGCACCGTCCTACCCGTCACCTGTATAGCATTCGCTGTAGTTGTTCAGTCGCCTGGCAGCTCTTCACTGCCACCCAGAGCCCGTCTCAGCTCCTCCCTGAAGTTCATACAGCAGCTTCCCGTCTTCAGCATCCACCACAATCGTCCTCCGCACTGGCCGTTTCTCCTACTTGGCAAGTACGAGTTGGGAGAACGTACTTTGGAGGATGCAAGAACCCATCTCTCTCTTATCTAGCATCGATTACAATTGTTGTCCCTAGTTGTCTGACGATTCACCAGGAGGTGAGAACACAAGTGCACACAAGATTGAGAAACGTCCATAACATCCTGTCCTGTGTGGTTACTCTCCCTCTTGGTACCACGATCTGCCTCCGACCTCTTCTAGACTGCATCTTCTGCAATGAATCCACCTGCGTCTGTTCTCCCACATCTCACTCTGCAACACCACACTCACCCTTCACCTTTGTGGATTTGTGAACTTGACAACTTTACAAGCAGATGACTGAGTAAGAAATTAAATGAAATATGAATAATTACAGTTATTAATAAAACTTGCTGATCCTCTGAGGTGCTTGTAGTTTGAGTTAAAGTGAACTTTAAGAATATTTAGTATTTTGTACAAAGAACCTTTTTTTTTTTTTTAAAAGTGCTTGGAAACCATACAAGAAACCTTAAAGTCAACATTATGCTGTTCCAGTCTCTGCAATTTCCAGAGAGGAAGAGGATGTTTGGTCTTGGGTCTCATGTCTGCTGTCTAAGGAACTATAAATACACACCTAGACACTTCCAGGTGAAAGGACGGGGCAATGCAAACATACAAACACCGCTGGCCAGACAGACAGAGTATGGGAGAGAGAGGGAGTCAGGGAGGGGTAAAGCAGCCAAATGAAAATCTATTGAGCTTAACAATAGTGTTATAAAAACCTACAGAGGTAGTGTTCAACAATGCGGTAGGAAGAGACGGGGCTAAATACCTCTGGGAACGATGGGGCTTGGCTCAGCATCAAAGCCTTGCCAAGAACACAGCATTGTCTTTAAATTCACACCATTGTCTTCTTTAAACACACATACACAAGCCTATACATCTAAAATGATGATGTGAGGGATATTTTGAGAGGCTAAAATCCTTTTTTCCCCTTTTTTTTTGTCTCACAACTCTGGATTATGAGTCACAGATGCTGCTGTAACACACAAATACCAGAGCTAATACTGGACACTGTTGTGAAATATGCTGAATTAAGTGTGAGCACAGCTCGTGTCTGCCATCAAATGAGATTATGCTCATGTTAAATGGGCATATTTATAAAAAAAAAAAAAAGATTCCTAGTGCCAGAGAGTATAGAGTACAGTATGTTTAGGTGTCTGAAGAAACTGCTAACTGCAAAACTTTATCACTTTGCCTGGAGCCACCAGTGGAATAAAATATGTCATACAGAGCAGCCCGGGTTTCTAGCTGTGACCTAACAACCAGGTTCAAAGAGTCCAGCTTTCCCATGTTTATCTGCACCCGTTACATAAGTCTGGGCAGCACATGAAAAGCAGGTAACCTCTCGCATGAAGTCTGAGTGTTACTTCTTCTGCACGTCATCAACCACTGCTGCATATTTGTCCTATGTGTAAAAAGGCACTGACGGTGGGAAGCAGCTGATAAAACCAGTGATGTGCTTATTTCAGCTTGTTTAATAATACACAGGCCAGCAGGAAAGAGTTTGAAGCAGCAGCTGTTCTTAGCATGCACTCGCTCGCCACAATTTTTTCCAGGATAGCTGCTGTTTTCACACACCGGCACAATTATTGATCTTCTGCACCTTTTTACTACCGATAGTCTCCGCACGAAGTCTGGAACAATTATTGCAGCCGTTTAGTTTTCCTTCAGGAACGTCCCCTGGAAAACGTCAGACTTGAATCACGCATGCGAGTACGGCGTTAATGGCTTCTTATTCACCAAAGGTTTATGTAACAGCTTCTGTAAAGGAGATATTTGTTGGCAAGTGTATATTTGTTGCTGTTTTCCAGCTGGGTTCAGTGTCTCAACAACCTGTTTCTGCGTGAGCCAGGGGGAAACACAAAAAAACAACTCGTTTATCCTTTTAATTATTTATCAGCATGCTGTCAAACTCCTCTGAAAATATTTTTTGTCTACAATCGTCAATCATTTGGTCTGTTCACGTGACCGGATGCTGCACAGACTCTTGTCTTGTTTAAAGTTGTACGTAAATGATACGAGGTGCAGCCGAGGCAAATACGGAGAAAAGATCAGAGGCGTATTCAGGCATGAAGATGGCGCGTCTAGTTGCTTTTTATGTTTTAGATGAGAAAATAGAGCCACCTTTGCATTTATTTACTGACTAAGAACCAAACGAGGCAGAATATACATATATATGAGAAAGGTATATCTTCTCAAGCATACTTCCCGGACCGTGAAACAGTTCCTTCAATAAATCCGATTCTCCACCAGATTTTATCGTATGTGACGTGAATGCTCAGGCTAAGTGTTATGAGATTAAATACTCCACCAGGACAAAGGTCGGTACTTTCAAAAGGTGCGAGTGGATCATACTGTATGTAGTCACTAAGGGTGCAGGACGTGGCCCCAAAGCCTGGAAAGAGGATTATAACCTAACAATCACTGAACTCACTTCCTAGGGCTGACTTATCACCGTCAGACTCTGCAGAGTTCAGCTTTCAGCTTAAATAAAATTGATAAGTACACAAATATCCCCCGCATAAAAAGACGTTTGGCAGTAAAGAAGACACATGCATATTTTCTCTCAGCCATTTTGCAAACCATACAGTGCTCACAACATACTTACCAAGACTGACGAGGTGTTGTCACGAACGCTTCAATAATGCCAGCAATAAAGTGCAAATTTATGGCAAATGTTTTCATCGCTTTGCCTCTATCAGTGCCCCTGCTTCAAAATTAATTATTGATTAATCACTCTGCTTTTTAAGCAAAAATGCAGACCAGCAATATCAGACTATCACAAAAAATGATTATGCCCCCAAATCACATATGTCTGGCCCATTCATTACTATTGTATTGACAAGTACCAAGCTGCTAATCGCCAAATCCAAAGAAATAAGGTCTGTCAGCATTTCCGTTGATCGTGTTAAACCAGATATACAGAGCGAGATGTAAGTTAATGGATTGATCAGAGCGGGAGGCAGGGATGGCAAGGCTAACCATGCAGAGGAAGGTGCATATGCATAATCATCAGTTTGCTTTGGTCTTAAGTCCACAGCGAAACAGCAGCAAGACATGATGACAGAGACGCCGTGTGTACGCGTGTGTTTGTGGGCGTGTGCATGTGCGCCGACATGTTGGAACAGCGGTTCAATTGCCAGTGCAGGCTGCCAACAGTAAAAGGTCAAGGCAAAGTTTAGATGGCGTGTACCAGGGGCCTTAAGATATTCACAGCCAGCATTTTAGCCTGGAACATAATGAGATGGAACTGGTAAATATTTGCTGATGGCCTGAAAAATTCCACCCATGCTGAGAAGCTATTTTGAATACAAAAGATGTCAGGGGAGGATGATAAGTGAGGATGGGGGTGGGGATGGAAGGGGGTTGGGGGGGGGGGGGGGTCACCTGATAGCTAATTAGTACATTTGCCCAAATAATTAGAATGAGCACTCATGGCTGATATCACACAGGAGAGCGGTGTGTGTAGCATTCTGAACGGAGGAATCTGCATTTCATAGGCCGCTGGCCGTTTATAATCCCACCCTCGGGGGCATTTAATGGACATATTTACCTTTGTTGCATGTTGGGTATTTTGTGATTAAGACTGGCAGGTTGACGCACCAATGACTGAGCGCTCGCCCAACGTGGAGAAACTTCCACCTGAATCTGCTCCAGAGTTTGTGCCGTTTGGTCAAAGTGGACGGTTCTAACCCTTGTGCTGTCTTTGGGTCAAGGGAGGGTGAAGGGAGAAAAGAAGGAATGAAGGAAGAGAGAAAAGATGAAAGGAAGGAAAGAAGGAAGTAAGGAAGAAAGGAGAAAAGAAGGAAGGATGTAGGAAAGGGAGTAAGGAAGGGAGAAAAGATGGAAGGGAGGACAGAAGGAAGGAAGGAAGAAAGGAGAAAAGAAGGAAGGAAGTAGGAAAGGGAGTAAGGAAGGGAGAAAAGATGGAAAGGAGGACAGAAGGGAGAAAGGATGGAAGGGATGACAGAAGGAAGTAAGGAAGAAAGGGGAAAAGAAGGAAGGAAGTAGGAAAGGGAGTAAGGAAGGGAGAAAAGATGGAAGGAAGGAAAGAAGGAAGTAAGGAAGAAAGGAGGAAAGAAGGAAGGAAGTAGGAAAGGGAGTAAGGAAGGGAGAAAAGATAGAAGGAAGTAAGGAAGAAAGGAGGAAAGAAGGAAGGAAGTAGGAAAGGGAGTAAGGAAGGGAGAAAAGATAGAAGGAAGTAAGGAAGAAAGGAGGAAAGAAGGAAGGAAGTAGGAAAGGGAGTAAGGAAGGGAGAAAAGATGGAAGGGAGGACAGAAGGGAGAAAAGATGGAAGGAAGGAATGAAGGGAGAAAAGGAAATAAGGGAGGGAGGAAGGAATGGAGAAAAGAAAAAAAAGAAGGGAGGGAAGAAGGAAGGAATGGAGAAAATAAGGAAAGAAGGAATGAAAAGCAAAGAAGGTAATAAAGGAACGAATGATGGAAGGGAGGTAGGAAGAAAAAGGAGTAAAGGAGGGTAAAAAAGGAGGAAAAGAGGAAAGGAAGAAGGAAGGAGAGAGCATGGCGGAAAGAAGGATAGAAGAATTGGGTCATTTTGACCCAAAAACAGCACAGGGGTTAAAAGAACAGAAAAAAACTCCCTCTGTACTCGGCTGTGCCATCCTTTTACCATGGCTGGAAAAGAGAGGTCCACGTGTCTTAACAGTGTCCGGACACACACACATTATTCTGTGTAAATAGGTGCTCTGTCTCATTATCCTGTCCCTTAAGTTCAGGATGGGCATGTTTGTGGAGCCCCTGTTATTATCACTCCTTTACATACTGTAGAAGTCGCATACGCACAGCCTGGAAGTAGAGGTGGACGGAGACGAGGCGATGGAGGGAAGGGACTGGAGGATTGGAGAGACGGATAAGGGGGAATCAGAGGCACTTCATTTGGCAAATGCATGGGATAATTGTGCAGGCGTTTGTATTGGAAATACTAATATCCTCTTTGCAGACTGTGCAGATCCATTACATGAACACGCCGGGCCTCGAGTTCAAACGCAGCAGCAGACGGAGGTTACAAGTCAGACACTAAGATGGAGAGTCTGCCTGCAGATCAAAGACAGACATGGTGCTTGACAGCGTCAGATACTGACAGACCATTCTGTCCAAACAAAGTTCAGCACAGACATGAGCCACAGGGAGAAGAAACAAAACGTTGGAGGAGACTGCAGTCTCACAGGTGCCTGGGAGACGTTGCTTCATATATGTATGTATATATATACATATAATCAATACTGGAGTTGAGGGGGGATGAGGGGGGATGAGGGGGGATGAGGGGGGATGGCATCCCCACTGAAATAAAAATGGTCCAAATCATCCCCCCTTTCCATTCCTTATGTCATTTCATCAATGAATGTGGTTTTACTGCTATTTCAACATTTAGAGTCATCACCAGAAAAATAACACCAGAAAAATAACTTATTTGACAATTTTCACCTGTTTCAAGTAAATTTTCACTTGAAAAATCTTGTTCCACTGGCAGATTTTTCTACTTATTTCAAGTGAAAATCTACTTGAAACAGGTGAAAATTGTTGTTTTTTCCAGTGATGAGTCTTGTTTTAAGTGTAATAAGATTTTTTTTACTAAAATTAGACATTTTAACTAGAAATAGGACAAATATTCTTATTTTGAGTTTTTGCAGTGATCCATTTTACTGATCCTGTGAAGGACAGAGTCATATTGATAAGTTCAGAAAAGTGTTTTTTATTGCTGTGTTTTGATGTATTTGATGTAAGCTCAGTGGATATTTAAAGCTTACAGAAGGCTGCATTTAACTGCTGCTATGTCATTCCTGCAGTATTTCTGCAGGTGTTTTGGTCACTGCTATTATTTGTAATATATTATATTATTTGTAATCAGCACAAATTATCTGTCCCCATATGATCAAATCCACCATCCCCCCTGATTTCTTTTTTACAACTCGAGTACTGCATATAATATATATATAATATATGTCTAAAATGCAGCAGTGTCATAAGTTTGGGCTCAGAATCATGTCATGGCAGCATGTCTGCTGGGAGGCCACCGGGAGTGTATTTCTGTAACCCTAACCACCTTGTAATATCCACCCCTTTGTAGTGATAGTGACAGCAAAGTCAGAGAGGGAGAATGGGGTGTGAGGGAGAAGTATAAATGTTAAAAGACTGCAGAAAAGGTTCTGTCAGGTGGGTATTGATCTGCTAGTATCTAGCATGGGAATCAGAGGTCCAACCTTCTCTTGTGAAGTGAAAGCTGGAGGTGAGATTGCTGGAACAGCTTTTTCTCACACAGCAACATGCTGGAGGTGAACATCTTCATCAATGTGCGGCTACATGTCGTCGCAGACAACGTCGTCTCACTGAAAGTGTTTGCCATGAAGAGAGACAAGCAGTTTCAGAGAGTGGTTGTAGTTACTGTTCAACTTTGAGTGTTTTAGTGTTTAGAGTTCAGATGGAGGACACGAATGAATTATAATCTTTTACATTTATGCAAACTGAATCAAAGGCAAGGCAAGTTTATTTGTATAGCACAATTCAACACAAGCTAATTCAAAGTGCTTTACATCAACTTTAAAAGCAGAAAGACATAATTAAACAGTAAAGAACAAATAAAATGAAATAAAATGATAAGAAAAGCACAAGTTGTTAAAAAGTAAGGGCAGTAGAGTACAGCAGGTACATCTCATTCTTAAAATGACAAGAATTATGTTTCTATACGGTCAAAACGTACAAAGACCGGATCAAATACAGTATTACAAAAGTAATCTGTAACAATTCATACAGTGAATTGAACCAATTTGACAATTCTATGCCACAATGCCTGTTTCCAGGAGAATTACGTTTCTAACTGAAGTCAAATTCCCTGTTTGATGTATTTAAACGTCGTCATTAAAGTCTGATTCTGATTCTGATTCTGATTCTATACGGTCAAAACGTACAAAGACCGGGTCAAATACAGTATTAATTCAATTCAATTCAATTTTATTTATATAGCGTCTAATACAACAAAAGTTGTCTGTAGACGCTTTCCAGAGACCCATACCCAGAACATGACCCCCGAGCAGTTATTACATAAACAATGGCAGGTAAAAACTCCCCTAGTGGGAGAAAAACCTTAAGCCAAACAGTGGCAAGAAAAACTCCCCTTTAGGAGGGAAGAAACCTTGAGCAGGACCAGGATCATAAGGGGGGACCCTCCTGCCGAGGGCCAGACTGGTGGGTCAGGGACGGCAGCAGCACAGCAGGCAGGTGGAAGCAGCAACGGGATGACCAGGGGTGGGGACCGCAGGCCAGCAGCAGCCCCCGAAGCTCCGGCCCAATCAGCAAGTCCCAGGTTGGGGTGCAGGGTCGGGGAAAGGTTGAGAAGGGGCAGGGCCAAGGAGAGGAGTCTTGACGGACAAACCTTCTCCCCCGCCTGCCCGGGCCGTTACCCTGCCCCTCTCACTCCCACGCTGCAGGATCCGGTGTTTTGCATTCAAAGATGCTCTTCGCCACCGGCAGAGGATGCTGCACCACAAAAGTAATCTGTGCCGATTGCCGAAGTCAGTCACATAGAAAAGAAGTTAACTTCTCTGCTTAATATTTGGAGTAAAGGAACGTGGCGCATCCTTCTGCCACCAGTGTCCACGGTAAGTGTGAAAGGATCTCACCAGGAGGCAGCTGATAACCATATGTTGTGTAACAATCGCCGTTTCCATTTTCTGTTCACCGCCTCTTTAGGCACGAGCTCGCCATGAACGTCGTCTTGCACGGCAGTTACTTTACAAAGCCTGTGAAGAAGAGCTGCAGAGCTGCAGAGAGTACCAGAAGTGTGAGTCGGGATGACGAGAAAAAGAGGAAGGTGAGAAGCAGCTCTGAAAGAGTGTGTTTTTTTGTTTTTTTTTATTGCCTCGCTATAATTAAAGACCTGGAAAGTTTTCAAGGTCCTCTAGAAATCTGTTTCTAAGTCATTCGGACGCGGGCGTCTCCACCTCCTCTCATCTGTTAAAGACAGGAGCTGACGAGGAGGAGGAGGAGGAGGAGGAACAGGACAGCAGAAGTCCACATAACTGAAATGGAAATCTGAATTGGAGGCAAGGATATGGATCAAAAGTGTAATCCTGCTTATGGCTCGGTCAAGCAAAGAGGAGAGAGAAGCGGTGGCGGAGGGGGAGAGAGCACGAGAGAGAGATTATGAGATACTGTGATACCTTAGCCTATCTTTACAATTAGTTTCCTACAGGCTCGGCGCGCTCCCAAATCACATTGAACAACTTGTCTAACAGGGTCAAGGAAAAGATGATTTAAGCCACTACTATATTTACGTGCGCGGCTACTACAGCTTGTGGCAATTTGTCTCTGTCTCTCTGTGTTTTTGCAACATCTGGCACCCCGAGATTTAGGTTAGACAGGTAATTAGTGGCACATATTTGTCCTAAAGACAGGTGTATTTTCATTTAAGAAACACTCCATCACTTCCCGGGATGAAAGCCTGTTTGTCACGCTCCACGTGAGGAGACGCTCCGCCGACATGCAACCCTGAATAGTGCTCGGTGTTATGCTCGCTTTGGACTTTTTTTGAATGAATTTGACTGAAAAGAAAAAAGGAAATCTCACGGATCGTGTTGTGGCTTTGCCACTCACACACTGGTGACGCCCTACTTTCATTACACAACCCTTGCATGATTGCAAAGTTTGGCACGGACCATCCCGAAATGTTTTTGCTCATAAGTGAAGCATTACTCTATGTTAACAACCTCACGCAGGATTAAATACCTAATATCAACGACCCTTGTATGAACATTTCTCTAAAATCCCTGTTTTTATCCTAGCAACCACTCTCGCTTTTAGGTTAAGTATGTCAAAGTGAAATCATTTATCTTATTTTACAGCATCTGATAACTTGTTTTCTGGCCAAAACAGAGTTTCTGTCGTCATTCCTCGTTGCTGCTCAGCAGCCTGATCCGCCCTCATCATCAGCACCAGCTCTTTGACTTTCTTTTTCCCCCTGCTCCAGATGACGCTCCATAGTCTTTTAAAATGGAAATACGCTTCATCTTGGTCACTTGGCTCACGGTTCTAATAAATCAAGGGCCGTCTACCATCACTGCGCCTCTCTAGAAAACAAACTGCCCCTGGATGGATCCGTGCTCAGCTGCTCCTAATGGAGGTCACATTCACAGGCACACGTTTATCCACACGCCTGCGCGCAGAAAGAGGACAACAACTCCACGTCCTTGCACCGAAGCGTACTGTATTACAGTATTTCTGATTGTCCATTCGCTACGATAAACCCTCTGTTGTATACTTTTAAGTGAAGGCATTCTGCACCTGAGAATTGACCATATTTTCAATGATCAAACACGTAGGAAACATCTGCATATGCATTTAGTAACATACTCCCACTCCGTTACGTGCCTTTTTTATTTTTATTTATTGTGTGTTTTAGTTTTACTGAGGATTTTCTGAGACGTATTCAGTGCTTTTGTGGCAGTCTTTCAAAGACGCATCCCCCCTTTCCATCCCTTATGTCATTTCATCAATGAATGTGGTTTTACTGCTATTTCAACATTTAGAGTCATCACCAGAAAAATAACTTATTTGACATTTTTCACCTGTTTCAAGTAAATTTTCACTTGAAACAAGTAGAAAAATCTGCCAGTGGGACAAGATTTATCTTCTCATTACAAGCAATAAAATCTTGTTCCACTGGCAGATTTTTCTACTTATTTCAAGTGAAAATCTACTTGAAACAGGTAAAAATGGTTGTTTTTTCCAGTGATGACTTTTGTTTTTAAGTGTAATAAGATTTTTTTACTAAAATGAGAAATTTTAACTAGAAATAGGACAAATATTCTTATTTGTATATAGTCTTTGCACCGAAGCGTACTGTATTACAGTATTTTCTTATGAGGTGCCGTGAGGGACATAATTCTGAATTAGTGTTCATAAACACATATGAAATCCAAAACCTTTTATACACACAGGTGAAATGCTCTTACACATACAACTGGAAATGTTCATAAACACATATGAAATTCTCACACTCACTTGTGAAATCTCTCAGACACACAGGTGAAATGCTCTTATACATACAACTGGAAATGTTCATAAACACAACTGAAAATCTTCTCACAAACACAACTGAAAATCTTCTCACACACAGTGGTGAAATCTTCTTACAGACACAACTGAAAATTTCAGTAGAAACGGAAGTCATTTCAGTAGAAACGGAAGTCATTTCAGTAGAAACGGACGTCATTTCAGTAGAAACGGAAGTGAGTTGTTTAGCGCGATTTATTTTTTTTTCTGGCAGTTATTTTGACTTATTGATATAGCAATATCTTCTCAGCAGCATACAACAACTCTGACTGAAGCAACAGCTTTACTGAATAATATATTAGCTTCAGCAGAGACTATAAGGACCCTGTTAGGTGTTACAACTGCGGGGCTACAGCCCCGCCCCCCAGGTGACTGCGAGTGCGGATCGGTGCAGGTGTGCTGGATGAGCCGCACATCACTTTTCCCATCACGGCAGCCGCGTCATAGCATCCCGCAACGGCAACAACTACAGTTTTGAGAGGATGCACACCACGTTATCAAACCCAAAAGTGCTTTCGCACATGGATATATACTGGCAGAAAGCTGCCGCTGCCGCTGCCGCTGTTTTGACGATTTCTGCTGCTTCGTCGAAAAATGCTACCACCGCATAAACCGATAGCGTCTGTCTATCGATTCTTGCTACCATATCAAAAAATGCTACCTAATGGTTTTCTACCTTTGTAGAGCTACAATTTTACTATTTTACTCCCTAGCCCACGTCCTTTTTCCCCAAGTGGTCCTTGTCTCTTGCCAGGCCGTCATTGTAAATAAAAATGTGTTCTTAATGACCTGCCTGGTTAAATAAAGGCCAATAACGGAATGAATATCAAATAAAGCGATAACATAGTTTTTTATTTTTCCATTTATCATATAATGTTCACAAAGTGCAATGCAATTCATGTCATGGGTAGTGTATTTTGAAGGATCAAATACTCAACATCCCATATCATCCATGTTAAATCTATTTAATGGTAGCATAATTTGATAGTCCAGTAACATCCTATCAAATAATGCTCCCGTCACTTAATGCATTCAGGTAAGATACTAATCACCTCACTGCCACTGCAGGATGAATGTCAGCATACTTACACCCCCCAATTTATCAATTTTGTGATCACTATTTTTGGATTGATAATAAGTATAAAATAATAAGAAATAAAAGTAAAGGCACACAAACAAACAAATTGTCTCAATTTGTCGTTTCAAAAGAAGAGTGCTAAGTTCAGAAAATTACATTTAATAACATAATAACAATAACAATAATAAATAAAAGTTAACGAACACAAACAACAACAAAATGCCAAACAGAGTAGTTAGCCACTTTTCTGGCACTTATAATGTGGGACTTTGTCATAGTGGATACATTCAAAATGTGCCCACCTACTGCAGGACTCGCACTCGCACAAACAAATTAAAGATATACATTCATTTAAATTAATAATACAATAAAAGCACTATGGCTGGGCAATTAATATAAAAATAATGGAAACCGACATTTAGGAACTTTATTAGACTTAATGTTGCTCATGTGAATCAATCATGGCGCAGAACCACAAAGTAGCATTTCTCGACGGGTAGCATCAAACAGAACACTGTGATGGGAAAAGTGACGTGAGGCTCATCCAGCAGTCTCTGCTGAAGCTAATATTATTGAGTAAAGTTCTTTCTTCAGTCAGAGTTGTTGTATGCTGCTGAGAAGATTGCTATATCAATAAGTCAAAATAACTGCCAGAAAAAAAAAAAAATCGTGCTAAACAACTCACTTCCGTTTCTACTGAAATGACGTCCGTTTCTACTGAAATTTTCAGTTGTGTCTGTAAGAAGATTTCACCACTGTGTGTGAGAAGATTTTCAGTTGTGTTTATGAACATTTCCAGTTGTGTGTATAAGAGCATTTCACCTGTGTGTCTGAGAGATTTCACAAGTGAGTGTGAGAATTTCATATGTGTTTATGAACATTTCCAGTTGTATGTATAAGAGCATTTCACCTGTGTGTCTGAGAGATTTCACAAGTGAGTGTGAGAATTTCATATGTGTTTATGAACATTTCCAGTTGTATGTATAAGAGCATTTCACCTGTGTGTCTGAGAGATTTCACAAGTGAGTGTGAGAATTTCATATGTGTTTATGAACATTTCCAGTTGTATGTGTAAGAGCATTTCACCTGTGTGTATAAAAAGTTTTGGATTTCATATGTGTTTATGAACATTTCCAGTTGTATGTGTAAGAGCATTTCACCTGTGTGTATAAAAGGTTTTGGATTTCATATGTGTTTATGAACACTAATTCAGAATTATGTCCCTCACGGCACCTCATATTTTCTGATCTTTCCATTCGCCACGATAAAACCTCTGTTGTATACTTTTAAGTGAGGGCATTCTGCACCTGAGAATTGACCAATTTTCAATGATCAAACACGTATGAAACATCTGCATATGCATTTAGTAACATACTCCCACTCCGTTACGTGCCTTTTTTTATCTTTATTTATTGTTGTTTTAGTTTTACTGAGGATTTTCTGAGACGTATTCAGTGCTTTTGTGGCCGTCTTTCAAAGACGCTCTTGAGCTTTTCATGTGATTCACTGACAGCTTTCTTATAAAAAAGCATTTCTTAACAAATGCCGAAGCTGATGATTGCCAGTTTTAATTATTGAAGATTTTTTTTTTCCTTTCTTTTTTTTCAATTATTGATTAATTGCTTGCTTTGTAAAATGTTGGAATGAGTAAAAATTCCTGGTTATAATTTCCTCAGCCGAAGATTGCATCTTCAAATCACTAGTTTTGTCGGACCAAGATATTCCATCTACAATTATGTGAAAAATCATGACTGACAAGCATGAATCAATGAATCATTTTCAGATTTGCCAGAATAAAAGCGACTGATTGGTTTTCAGAGTCGTTGCAGATTTGTTTTCAGTTTACAAAAAAAAAAATATATATATATATTTTATGACAAATTTTAGCGATAGTAATCATAGTACTCCACAACCATTTTTCATCTCGTTATTCCTCGATCATTCCCTCTATCATACTGACCAGCAATTATCTGCTATTTCTTACACCTGCAAAAGCCACATTGACTGGATCTTCTTGTGTTTGCTGTAGATATGTTATTCTGTCATTGAAGCTTTTGTCAGCCTGAAGTTTGTCTCTGTAGAGACGCACACGTCACCCCGGAGAAGCCCTTAAAGGACTGCTTCATCACAGCCCT
This sequence comes from Cololabis saira, assembly GCF_033807715.1. Lineage (NCBI taxonomy): Eukaryota > Metazoa > Chordata > Actinopteri > Beloniformes > Belonidae > Cololabis > Cololabis saira. The sequence goes on along the minus strand of NC_084588.1, from coordinate 8,321,890 downwards.
GGCAAACATGCTGGTTATGACGCATTAAGGGTCGTTACAGTAATCCTGATGATCTCATGTATTAATTCACCTAGCCCACATTTGCCATATATTGTACTTAGCGCTGCTCCTGATTAAATGCCGGAGCCTTCATTCCAGAGATGTTTTTCATTCCATGCCGTAAAGTTGCCAAGTCTGCTGTCCTGCACAAACCCGCACCTTCTGTAGTCACTTCATCCACAGGAATATATTCCTGCTCATTTAATTGTAAGTGGAAAACAATGAGATCAATTGTGATTCAACTCGTTCCCTCTGAATGGAATTATCTGCACACAAAACGAAATTCAAAGTGTCTCTGCTGTATGGGCTCAATCAAAATATTCTGATCCTAGTTACAGAAACTGAATATGTATGAACAGCTCAAATATGCTGAATTTATTTTGAATATTTAATGAGATATAAAATATAAGTCTATTTCAGCAACTAATAAAATCACTCTTGTATGAATGTGCCATAGATTGTAAATGAAAAGTGAGAGAGAGAGAGCGAGGGAAGAGGGGAGAGGGAAGAGGGAAGAGGGGAGGAGGACTGGGGGGGGAGGAGAGAAAAACAAAGGGTGTCAGAGCTTCATCAACATTCTTTAAATGACTGGCACGGCCATATTTTCCAGCGTCAAGTTAAGTCAAAATGCCAACGTGCAAATCTGTGCAGCTCTTTCCCTCCATCTCTCTCCATATTCTTTCACCTCCTCCTCCTCCTCCTCCTCCTCCTCTCCCTCTATATCTCTGTGTGTCCAATCACACAGCAGTCCTTCTCAATAAAACAAATTAACTGATTAGACATTTTAATCTCAGTTGTCTTTGACCTTGTAGAATATATTACTGATGTCTACATCGCTGAGAGGAGATAATGCGGCAGGCAGCTGCTTTTCTTAAAGACAAAACTGCCCTTTTTAAAGAGGATCCAGACACATGAGCTAACAGGTTGGGGGGCAGAAAACACACCCCCCCCTCCCCTGTGTCTACACCCCCACCCCATGCATGCACACACACACACACACACACTTAAACCAGACACACACACACACACTGGGTCTCTCCTCCCCTCCCTGAAGGCAGCCAGCGGGGAAGGGGTTAAGGCGGAATGCATTAACAAAAGAAAATTATAGCGTAAACAGTTCATAAAATCTCACAGCCCCTGATGTTGGGGCTAGATCATTAAATTTCTGCAACAATTAGACCTTTTCTCACGGCGGCAAATTGGAGCCGTTGCCATGGCAAATCCGAGCCCTTAAGTCATATATCTTTGATTGCGGAAAGGTCAGGCGCAGACAGCCTAATAACTCAGGGAGCTGTTTGACAGATTTCATCCAAGCATGATCACATAACAGAGCCAAACTATGTCGGCAGTTGTTAAAAGCAAGGGAGGGGTCAGCGGGAAGGTTGGGGTTAGAGAATGTTTCTGCTCGGCTGGGCCCAGCCTGATAATCTTCATGACTGACTTTAAGTCCACTGGAATAAAAAAAGAAAGAAAGCAAAAAAAAAAAGGCTTATTTCTTTTACTGTAGATCAGTGGGGGTTGTTTTTTTTTTTTTTTTTTTTTTTTTTTTCTTCACTTGACCAGTGCCAGATTAGTCTGTAAAAGGGTTTGATGTGAGGAATGGTCGACTAACTGCCTGGATGATATGAGATTTGCTTTTTAAAGATAAACTACAGCAGAAACAAGAATAGAAAAAAAAACAAAATAAGCAAGAGGGAGAGGGGGGAAGAAAAAAAGCATAAGTAGGAGTGAGTGACTGTTTTGAGACACCGCTGATGAACCATGATTTATTTCCATTCAAACACATATGTTGTGGGAATTGAGATGGATGTGTGCTCCTGGTACAGCGTGGGATGGAGCGTCAGGCTGCATTAGAAATCCCTGTCATCGACTCATTTAACGACCCCGACATACAGAACTTTGAATAACAATCAGCTTCTCCTGACTCTGTTAAGACTACATGCTTGATACTGCTGGGCTGTTTAGACACCCCCCATCCCTCCATCTCCTTCTCTCTCTTTTCACCCCTCCTTTATCCTTCTGTCTCGGTAGACAGTGCTGGCATTTCAGCTGTCTCTCCCAGAAGGCCTTGTGGGTGAAAGGAGTGCTAATAGCACCCCCTGCTGGAGGAGAGAGGACAGTCCTCATCCACTTCAAGAAAATAAATATCTAATAATAAAACATTAACTTCACCACGACTCACGCTGAACAAAGCACGGCGTCATAAGCCAGGAAACGTCTTGATCGATTTAATTATGAAAGCCAAAGCAAGTGAACCTACAGCCGTGGCTAACTGTCGACTTAAACACTCACAAGTATTTTTTTATTTCTGTTCAAAATCAAGTCTGAACGTCTCATATTTTCTGTTCGTGGTGGCACAATGACTCCAGGCTTTGTCTTTACCCCAGACATTATAGGAAGCAACAAACAAACATCTGTGATGTCAGATCTTTTTTTAGAAACGATGTGATTTATTCAAATGTTTTACAATGCAAAAACTCAAAATCTTAACAAGAATATTTTTCTTATTTCTAGTTAAAATGTCTCATTTTTAGTCAAAAAAATCTAAATCTAAATCCAAAAAAGACTCATCACTGGAAAAACAAATTTTTTTTAAAAGTTTTAAGTGTAATAAGATTTTTTGACTAAAAGTTAGACACGTTAACTAGAAATAAGACAAATATTCCTGGTAAGATTTTGAGTTTTTGCAGTGTACTTCTGTCTTTATTTACGTCAAAACGCTATTCATAACAGATCTCCGTGGAGACGCATGGCCGGGGGTCCCAGCAGGCTGACCGGAGAGACCGGAGCTGGGTCCAGAGCGTCACCTGTCAAAAAAATCTAAATCTAAATCCAAAAAAGACTCATTACTGGAAAAACAACAATTTTCACCTGTTTCAAGTAGATTTTCGCTTAAAATAAGTAGAAAAATCTGTCAGTGGAACAAGATTTTTTTGCTTGTAATGAGAAGATAAATCTTGTTCCACTGGCAGATTTTTCTACTTATTTCAAGTGAAAATTTACTTGAAAGAGGTGAAAATTGTCAAATAAGTTATTTTTCTGGTGATGACTCTTGTTTTAAGTGTAATGAGATGTCTTGACTAAAAATGAGACATTTTAACTAGAAATAAGATAAATATTCCTGGGTTTTTGCAGTGTACTTCTGTCTTTATTTACGTCAAAACGCTATTCATAACAGATCTCCATGGAGACGCATGGCCGGGGGTCCCAGCGGGCTGACCGGAGAGACCGGAGAGACCGGAGAGTCCGTAGAGACCGTAGAGACCGGAGAGACCGTAGAGACCGGAGAGACCGTAGAGACCGGAGAGACCGGAGAGACCGGAGAGACCGTAGAGACCGGAGAGACCGGAGAGAACTGAGAGACCGGAGAGACTGCAGAGACCGGAGAGACCGTAGAGACCGTAGAGACCGGAGAGACCGCAGAGACCGGAGAGACCGGAGCTGGCCCCAGAGCGTCACCTGGAGGAGATCCTTCACCACGCCAAGCAGGTGCTTTCTAAGTCATGGCTGATTAGTGTGTGGATTTAATAAGTGTCTTGACATCGCGGCTCCGCTGCATTATTCACCAGGGAGATCCAGTTGCATCTCCGCCGGTGTCAGAGGCCACGCCGCCTGGGGCTACTCCAGGAAGGGCCAGGCAGACCCTAATAAACCCATATCCTGCTTTTCATGAGACAGGCTAAACAGCTCCTCTCAGTGAACTGGATAAGCAGTTCTGCTCAAAGATCTGGGAAGGCTGATCTGTACGGCTCAGCGGGGAGCGTTTACAGGGATGGATGCCTTCATCCGAGCCTGGCACAACCACCGCTCCGCCTCCCGGGAGGAACTCACAGGTAGCTCTGCGAAAAACCCAGGCTCATCTTTAAAAGTCTGCTCTACCCTCTAGTCCGTGTCGACATGATCCCAGAGATGGGCCAAACGTAGAGTCATGTAGACTCCGCCGTCCTTTCTGGTGGCGGTGAACTACAACACCTCATATAACAGTGATCATCAACTGGTGGCCGAATCCGTCCCGCAACTGGATTCCATAATTATGAGGATCAAAGAGAAAATATCATGTGGTCCACACTATTAAAGCAACTGAAAACAGCAACAACTGAGACTCTTAACTATCAGTAATCCCCACCATTTATGACTCTATAAACTATGAAATGAGGACAGACTAACTGCACTGTTTAGCCTAACATTTATTGTTTCACACAGTTCTATTTTTTTAAACATAACTGTACCCTCATGTATGGTGGCCGAGACCCGCTATTGCTGAAAGTAAAAGTAACGCTTCAAACAGAAACAAACGCCGCTGCAAATAAAATAAACGCTTAGCAAATAAAAGAAACGCTGCAAACAAAAAGAAACGCTGCTGCAAATAAAAGAAACGCTGCAAATATAAAGAAACTCTGCTGCAAATAAAATAAAAAAACGACGCAAATAAAAGAGCCACAACGGAAGTGAATTACCGGGGACTGTTTTTGCCGATGCACCGGTGTTGCACATTAAAAATGACACGTAGTGACGTTGAACACTAACCTTTTCACTTATTTTCTCGTTCGTTGTTCTTCTTATTCCTCGCTCTTCTTATTTCTTCCTTTTCACTTACGTCCTCTTCGTCTTCTTCTTCTCCTCTCACATAAAAAAACACCGGTGCATCAGCAAAAATAGTCCCCGGTAATTAACTTCCGTTGTGGCTTTTTTATTTGCGTCGTTTTTTTTTTATTTGCAGCGGCGTTTCTTTATATTTGCAGCGTTTCTTTTATTTGCAGCAGCGTTTGTTTTTATTTTCAGCGTTTATTTTATTTACAAAGCGTTTATTTTATTTGCAGCGGCGTTTCTTTTTATTTGCAGCGTTTCTTTAATTTTCCGCAATGGCGGGTCTCGGCCACCGTACTCATGCCCTTACTTAACATTTGGTTTTTATTTCAAAATCTCAACAACAAGCTTCAAACTAGTAGACTTCTCAGGACAAAAGGAGGAAAAACCAACTGGTACCAGAACAAAACAGGTCACAAATAATGTTTGCATATCAAATAAAAAGTAAAATCCCATGGCTGAAATGGGCGACTCACACTGCTTAATGACTGAAGTTACATTTCCCCTCTGACACCAACTTCCAATGACATCCCTGGAAATTAAAAAGTCATCAAATCTAGCGAACAAGTTGTCTTTTAATTGTGTGATGAACGTCTTCATCTTGTGTGTTATGTTGCTTTCTCCCACCATCTTCAGTGTGTTGAAGGGCAGCAGCCTCCCTGACAACAAATCTGCGTGGAACACATCAAGTTTGTTCTCAAAGGCAGCAAGTTTTTCCTCCAAATCCACCACTGATTTTTCCTTTTCTTGCAGCTGGAGATTAATGTATTCAAATGGGAGAAAATGTCTGTTAAAAACGCAACGTTGCACATGTATTCTCTTTCTTGCGTGATGCGGAGATGCTCAGCTGCCGCTTTTGATTGACTTTGTTTAAAAAAATCCACTACTTGGGCCCGGAGTTCAACGAAGCGCTCCAGTGCTTTGCCCTTACTGAGCCAGCGCACGTCAATGTGGAGTAACAGGGCATCATTTTATGTGCAAATAAACTAAACTAAACTAAAATCATGAGAAGCCTGGGATTTGAGCACAAATTAAACAATAAACTTCAAATAATAATGTTATGTCAAAATTAGATTTTTATTTAATTTTTATTTGACTGTCCGGTAAAATTTCTGGCCCTCCGACTAATATAGTTGGTGACCCCTGTCATATAATCATGGTCTTTTGTTTTGGAGCCGGTTTTTCTTCAGGTTTTGTCTTAGTTTGGACTCGGAGACCAGGTTTTGGGGGGAATTCCTACAAAAACCCGGTTCACATGTGACGAGTTAGTCAGAACTGGGCTGAGAGATCACCTGCTGTCTCCACTTTAAGACTGGAGATGGTTTATAGGCAGGGATCACTAGCAGACAGCAGCAGAAGTCAGCGTGTAGGAGAAGGTTGAACTGAGGAGCATAAATGCAGTTTGTGATAGAAAGTACTATCTGCTGAGGTTCAAAACGATGACGAGCTAAAACAGAAGCATTCGATCACTTTTTTCAAGTGCATTCTTGTAAATTATATTATATTTGTTCTTTAATGGATTTTCTTTTCTTTTTTCTGTCCAAGCAATTAAGAGTTAAAGTTTAATCGGGGAGATGTTAGACCTTGGTCTAGCTGCTCCTGATGAGGGAAACATGCCTCACTCCTACTGATCTATTCTCTTCATCACCTCTGATTTCAAGAGTTGTAAAAGTCCGTTTCTCATCTGAGAAGCCAGCGTCCTCTGAGACCATCCTTAGGACGGTCTTATAAGCAGCCATCTCCTCATCCGAGCCGTCTCAATGATTGTAGACGGCTCTGGAGGGAGACGGGGGTCCTGTCCACATCTCCTACCTTCATCTGCAATTTATTTATTCATTAATTCATGTATTCATTCACATGTTAGCTCTTTAATTGAATAAATATCAATAAATGTTAACAAGTGCTCGTCCCTCCACAACCATGAGCAAGACTACTGGTGGAGCTGATGTCAACTGGACTCCAAGACTGACGTCACTTAAATATTGTGAATTCAACAGTATGTTGCTTTTCACAGTTTGGTCCTTTTACATGAGAAAAGTCCCCTTTGGTGGACTGTTAGCTAAGATTCACAGATCTGAGGACAGCTGAGGCTAGGGTTGCCAACCGTCCCTTGAAAAACGGAATCGTCTCGTATTTATAAACTAAAGTACGCGTCATGTATTGACCTGAAAACGGACGCACTTTGTCCCGTATTACTGAGTCAAAAAATAGTCATAAAATGCCAATGGAAAAAGGTTATAATAAGTTATTTTTTTCCGTTTTACTACAACTGTAGCTACAGTCATGGCCTTTGAGGCACAAATATGTTTACAAGTTTTCTACAGACTTTCTGTTTGCACTTTTGTTATTGCACTAAAAATGTGCACTATTACAGAATGGATGTTCTGCTTTCTTTCTATTGGTTTATATTAATTTATACAATTTTAAGTTAAGCAGAACAGGTTTCTGTTTAAGAAAGATACTTAATATGCATCTAATTCAATTCAGGTTCGAGTCAAATAGTTAAAAAATCGTTTCATTCACAAAAAGAAGGGGCTAAAAAAAATTCACCACGCCAGGAAAGGGTGAAGGCAATCGGGTTGATGAGTTGTCCCTTTTTTATTTTACAGGGAGTTGACAACCCTAGCTTAGGCCGTCTCATCACGATAGGCAGTGCTGACATGCACGTATATAAATATAATCAGTTTGAGTTTCAAGACCTAAAGATGCTCACAGGTGAGTTTTAGTGGTTTTATTTAAGTAGCTGTACGATCAAAACTGTGGATTGGATATTTGAATGCCTAAAAGATGCATCTAAAATATTTCAGACAGCCTTTCAAGTTACATGCGCTCTGATGGACGATGCTCGTGAGTCATAAATAACAGGAAGGTAAACTGGACTAACGGTGGAGCTAATCGAAATATTTGTGTGTGGGAGAGCAAAACAAACAAATAGATAATAATACCAGAGTCTTGCTCTTATTAGTGTATGAGGAGGAGGAGAAAACCTCTGCGTGTGTGTGTGTGTGTGTGCATGTGTGTGTGCATGCGTGGCTCTTCCAGCTTCAGTGAACGTTGCCTGAGGTTTGCCAGGCCCCCCGCTGCTCCCCAGCACTCCAGACTTCATTGATCAGGGAGGTAATTTGCTGACACCGTGTCACCTGTGATAATAGGGGAACGTCAGTCTGTTCACTCACCTGTCTCTGCGCAGGTGCTGTGATGTCACCGCCCAGTGGAGAGGAACCACTCCTCTTCCTCACTGTCCTCCTCTCCCTCGTCGGCTGCTACCCTCCCAAACAGCTGCTGTTTGTGCCGACAGGAACAGCAGCGGCAGCAGAACAAAGCTGACTCAAAGATACGTTGACTATTTCTTCATCTTCTGCATTCTTCAGGATGTAAACGGTGACAGTTACAAGAGCACCAGTTCAACGCAAGGCAAGTTTATTTGTGTAGCACAATTCAACTCAAGGTAATTCAAAGTGCTTTACATCAACATTAAAAGTGGAAAGACACAATTAAACAGTAAATAACAAATAAAATGAAATAAAATGATAAGAAAAGAGGTATAATGATAAAAAGCAGAAGTTGTTAAAAAGTAAGGGCAATAGAGTACAGCAGGTACATCTCATTCTTACAATGGCAAGAATTACGTTTCTATACGGTTAAAAGGTACAAAGACCGAGTCAAATACAGTATTACAAAAGTAACCTGTAACAATTCGTACGGCTAATTAAACTGATTTGACAATTCTATGCGAAAATGCCTGTTTCCAGGTCTTATTTCACACAACTGACGAGAATTACGTTTCTATACGGTCAAAACGTACAAAGACTGGGTCAAATACAGTATTACAAAAGTAATCTGTGCCGATTCGTGCGTTGAATCAAACCAATTTGACAATTCTACCTCACAATGCCTGCATTCAGGGCTTATCCATCACTAGTGTAACAAAAATCATAAGTATTTAATTTAAAGGGGGCCTATTATGGCATCTAATACCTATTTTAAACAGGCCTTGAATGTCTTAAAAACAAGCTTTTGATTGTTTTTGCTAAATAAATTAGAAATTCAGCCTCTGAGCCATGTCTTTATCTTCCCATTCTCTAACCTCATTATCTATGCAGGATTCTGAGTGGGCGGGGCTATGATAATGAGGCTCTGTGCTGATTGGCTGCCTGAATGACGCGATACACCACTACGAGAAAATGGTGGAAGCTCCGGCCGGCGGAGTTAGTTGTGGGCGTGGTTTCATGCATCGGAGGCCAACCGATGTAAATCGCATTTTCGTTACGTAACGAATGGGAGCAGAATCTTATTGGTTCGTAGATTCACATCAAACTGGACGGCTCATCCGGGCGGCTGTACAGATACTGCAGAATTTGGTTGCTTTCCTCCTTCTCTGAGTTGGCAGGCTGAGGGAAGACCACTTTATACATGTTAAAGCAAGAGAATACCTGTTTTTCATAATAGGTCCCCTTTAAGAGTACGCTTAAATAACAAATAAAAAGTTCAGGCTGATATACTGCAACAGGATTTCATCAACGTACAGACGATGTCCTCATAACAGGGTTAGGGTTAGAGTGGGTTCATGTACCGTCATGCTTCTCTACTCTGGAATAACAGCATTTAATTGAGCTACTGCAAATAAAAGGTCTCACACAGTTAAAATAGTTTTGGTGAGACGACAATAATGCCGAAATGTACTAACGAGTCTTGCTGATAAGTTTAAAAGGCAAACAGACGGGGCCATTCCTGAACCCGGGCCAGGCGCTCATGCATTGCAGTCATGGTGGCTTCTCTTTCAACGCGGTCACGAGTTCTCCTTTATGAGCCCCATTTTCAAAACTGTCCATCAAAGTCAAATTTTATGGCCACTTTATTTTGGCTGAAAGAATTCCCCATGACAATATTTCAACGAGTCCAAAAAGTATAAATAATATCTTTAATATAATTTCCAGTGCTGTAAATACGTTCTCCAGTCACTGCGGCGCAAGCTCTTAGTCGGCGTTGCTGGCATAGATGTGATAGTTTCCCGTGAAACTGTTCCAAAGGCTTCAAAAAATGAAAAAAGGCTTCATTTCTGTGATTGGCCCTGTCGATATTGTAGTGGTGAAATATTTTTAGGACAAAAATAACTCTGCCGTGAGCGGCAGGGTTAAACGACAGGAATAGCAACAAAAAGAAAAAGAGATTAGGGGAGAGAAGAGGTGAGAAGGCCACCTGCACAACGAGGCGCAAAGCAGCGGCAGCCAAACCACTTGGGAGTAATGGTCTGTGAGGCTAATATTTCCTGTGTCTCTGCTGAACCCTGAAGGAGAAGGAGGCGGGGGGGGGGCCTGCTTGTTGTTGGTGTGATGTTAGGGGGAGGAGGGGGCCAGGAGCGGGTCACCTGTAATGGTGGAGCGCTACATTGTGGCCGTTCCACACTCATTACACCATTTACAATTACTGCTACCTATCACCCAACTCCCCAAGAGGCCACCATTAGCACCACGACTCAAATGAAGTGGATAATTGTGTCTCTCCGTGGCGTATCATGAGACAAGAGAGTCCGACAAGAGGAGGGCTGGAAGAAGAGAGAGACGCCGAAGGAAGGAGAGAGTCGGAGAAAGCGAAGAGACAGGGAGAGATGGCCACATTTAAGAAAAGGAGACGTCTTGTCACAACGTTAGTTAGCCACGTTAGTCGGCTGCAGGGTGAATCAGCGGTTTTGTTCTCTTGTTTCATCAATTTTCTTTCAGACGTTGCTTTCTGTCACTGATGTTAGAAACTTTTAAGTTTTTTGTATCATTATAACAGACAATAGGACCTATTTTTGAACTGATCAAGTAAAATCAAATTCTAAACTGTGAACTGTAGGACTGGATCTTGGAGGAAGACACCTCAGGGTGCTTTCAGACCTGTGGCCCGTTTGTTTTGTTCCGATTCAGGATCTAAATCGATACAGTTGTTTCGTTTTTCGTTTGTGGTGTTTGTGTTCACAAGGCAACCGTCTGTAGAGGTTCAAAGCTGTTAACAAATGCCATGAACCAACTGTTCTCTCATTGGTCAAATGAACGCGGAAGGAGTTTCCTCTTCCGTACCCGGGGAAAAACAACAACTATGGAGCATCGTAAGCAAGTGTGGCTAGTTTGTTTCTGTGTTTCTGTGTGCTGTGTGGATTATGTTCTCAGTGCAAACGAACCGCTCCAGGTCTGGAATGGAAGCGAGCCGAGACCACCTCTCCTAGGAGATCTCGGCTCACTTGTTTTTTCCCGCTGAGCGCGATTGCTGTGTTCACATGTACCAAACAAACCGATCTTTAGGGGGAAACGCTCCCTGTTTCGGAACAACTGCTCGAAACGGGACAGGTGTGAAAGCACCCTCAGTGATGTTAAAACAGGCTCTTCCCTTCTCTTTCATTCATTTTTCTCTTTCATTTCATCTGGACGTGGCCCTGCGGTGGACCAGCGGCCTGTCCAGGATGTGCCACTTTTCCCACACGGGTCCCAGACAGGCTCCATGACCATAAACAGGAACAAGAGGGTGGAGATAATGGATGGATGGATTCTGAAGCACATGTTTGTGTTTGTCTGGAGCCTGTACGAGGATCCGAGGTGTTCTTGGACTTATTGTACGGGGATCCATCACCCACCCCAAAGCACTGTTTTGTAATGATTTGGGGTTGGATCAATGTAGCAAAATAAAATCATTCGGGCCATACAGGTCCTTAACCATCAGTTAGGTGTTTCACATGAGCAGTTCAGGCCAACGACCCCCACCCGGCTGGCCTCTCGCCGGGTGGGGGTCGTTGGCCTGGAGGGTGAGGGCCTCCTGGCCGCATGTCCGGCCCGGACTGGGTGGTCGGGCTTCGTCTGGGTCGCGGTCCGCCGCCGTGGGATCCCTGGCTGCCTCTTCCAGTAGTCGTGGGGGCCCCGCCCGCGGGTCTCCTGGGCCACCGGCGGGGGGACGGGCCTCGCTGGCGGTGGGTTTCCTCCCGCCCTCTTCTCCCCTCTGTGGGGTTGCTGGTGGCCTGGGTTCCGGGTTCTTCCTTGTCGGCCCCTGGTCTCGCGGGTGGCGGGGTTGCGCCCCCCCTTCCCCCACTATAGATACACTTCAGGTGGAGCTTTGATAGGATTATTACACACACACATACACACATACATACATACACACACACACACACACACACACATAGCCACATATACATATACATGCATGCACACACACACACACACATACAGTTGAAGGTGAGGGGGGGCAGGAGCTGAGGGTGAGGGGGGGGCAGGAGCTGGAGGTGGCTGTAGGGTCCTAGTGCTCGAGGATACGGGGAACAGTTCCCATGTCCTGATGGGTGATGCCAGTCACAGTCTCCAAACAGGAGACCGCGACGAAGCGCGTTCATTCAATATGGAGCAGTTTGCACATAGGGGTGGGAAAGAAGAATTCATGAATAGGAAAGTGAACAAAAATAGAGATCCATCTCATGGCATCTCTTGAATGCTAAATATAAGATGAAGGCCAATAATTTTAGAGCAAGCCCAGACAGACTTGTCAAACTTTGTGCCATTACTATCCTTTGTCTTGTCATGTAGGGTCTGTATGCATATGAAATATTAATTTTGCATAATAACTTTCAAAGGGGAATAAAGCACAGAGTTAATTATTAATAACATGTGTATTCAAGGCATCCCTCTTTTTTCAGAGGCACCAAAATATTCCCTGACAGTTGCCACTCGAAGGAGAAGAATCCCCTCAATGCCTCTACTACAGCAGAAATGAAAATCACTAAACACTGATGCAAGTTCTGTGAAACATCTAACCTACATTTCACAGGTATCAACGGGAAATGATCCAGTGCTTCTGCACTTACTTGCTGTTGTTCACGTCCCACGTCTCCTTCACATCTGGAGACACTGCTCCACAACAGTTTACGCCCGGGCTAAACTCCAGGAAACATACAAAGAAAAGAAAAACCAGAAAGACTTTTGCTTGAGTTGTCCCTTTTTTTGTTGTTCTCGCTTCGGATGTAATCAGAGAGCCACGGGTCTCAGGTCACAGATCAATGAGCGTCCTGACGGTCGGGTTTTGGAGCAGTTTCAGTACAGAATATAGATGAATGTGATAGTTTTTGTAATTTGTGGGTTTCCTTTAACAGGCAACCGACTGCTGTTTGGACCGAAACATGTCACAGACATTTAAACAGGACTTCTACTGTATGTACACACCAAGGACGCCCACGTCAGGGTCGATACTCTCCAATTACTGGAGAGACCAGTGGTAATGAGATGTATTGTGGCGTGTTTGCATTAAAATCTATCGCGTTTACCTGTCGAGTAGCTTTAGTACACAACATTAAGCCCAGTATATTGTAATATCATATGGAGAACAGCAGTGAAATAGCATTTGAATTATAGCAAGCAAACATTAATGGCACCCCTCACCTGAGTCCAGTTACTTTTCCAGTCGGTGATGCCTTTTATTTCTCTTTTAATTTTAAAAACATATTTCCACAGTCACGGGGCGTACATGAGCAGGAAGTCAAAGGTCAGTCAGTCTGAAGTGGGTACATCACGAACCATTCACATCTCAGTCGGGGAGGTCGAGCAAGCTGAGCCGACAATGAGAAGCCCAATCTGCCGGACAATGGACATGTCATTTACTAAATTTCTGTCCCATTTCCACACGCTTCACCCAGAGCCTCTTAATATGCATGTCATCCAAGTGCGGCGGGCGGCGTACGCAGCGGCGGAGAGCGGGCGGGTAGGAGGAGGGTGAGAACCATCTGAGCCCAGACAGACCACTTCAGTGTCAATTTACAGAAATTCCTGCAGTAAAAAATGAGCGGAGGAAAGTGAGAGTACTTCCCATTTTCTTCCCAGATCTTTTAGTTTAATTCAATTGGACCTTTCAATACCTATTTATGACACATAGGAAGCATTTCCCCTATTGCATTATGGGAAGAGCAGAGAGATAAAGATGAGGATTCTTTAAAGCTCTTTGGCACAAAAGGAGATAAAAGCAGATAAAAAGAGGAGTGTGTTTTTCATTGTGTTCTCCTTCTGGAAGGGAGGAGAGGATTAAGTCGCTTCATATCGCTGCCTGTCTGCGTTCGGGAGACAAAACACAACCTAACACATTTAACTAGACGCAGACCGCGGCTATATTTGACTGCTTTAAATGCTCTCAAAGTGAAGACACGCCAAACCAGAAGTGATGGTTTATTTCATCAACTGATCAAAACTTTTTAAGCTCTTTCATAAATTATATATATATAAAGGAAATGGGAAAAGTTTTCTCTCCAATAAAAAGTAAAGAAATAATCAAAGTAAACACTCTGGTGCATTGATGAATGGGAATCCATAAAAATGTAAAGTGCAGACAGTCACTCCAAGACAAAATCAACAACCTCGGAGCGGCGGCGCGTGAGTGATAGGTCAGATGTGATAAGAGAGCAGAAATACACCGCCGTGTCTATTTCTTTTTCGGCAATCTCAATCGATAAGCAGTCATTAATGTTTCTAACTGAGGGAGACACCTGGATCCATACTGAAACAACGGGGGGGGAGACATTGTTGCACAGACCGCCGCGCTTAAATTATACTCGATTAGACGCAGCAGCATTTCACCTAAACATATTTCCTCTTGATTGTGTACCTTCTCGTCTAGGAATGGGCGATATTTTACTGTTCACGAATTACCATTTACCAAATCCACGCACAACGTTCGTGAAGGAAGGAAGGAAGGAAGGAAGGAAGGAAGGAAGGAAGGAAGGAAGGAAGGAAGGAAGGAAGGAAGGAAGGAAGGAAGGAAGGAAGGAAGGAAGGAAGGAAGGAAGGAAGGAAGGGACTGAGGGAGGGAGGAAGGAAGGGAGGAAGGAAGGAAGGAAGGAAGGAAGGAAGGAAGGAAGGAAGGAAGGAAGGAAGGAAGGAAGGTAGGAAGGAAGGAAGGAAGGAAGGAAGGAAGGAAGGAAGGAAGGAAGGAAGGAAGGAAGGAAGGAAGGAAGGTAGGAAGGAAGGAAGGAAGGAAGGAAGGAAGGAAGGAAGGAAGGAAGGGAGGAAGGAAGGAAGGAAGGAAGGAAGGGGACTGAGGGAGGGAGGGAGGGAGGAAGGAAGGAAGGAAGGAAGGAAGGAAGGAAGGAAGGAAGGTAGGAAGGAAGGAAGGAAGGAAGGAAGGAAGGTAGGAAGGAAGGAAGGAAGGAAGGAAGGAAGGAAGGAAGGAAGGAAGGAAGGAAGGAAGGAAGGAAGGAAGGGACTGAGGGAGGGAGGGAGGAAGGAAGGGAGGAAGGAAGGAAGGAAGGTAGGAAGGAAGGAAGGAAGGAAGGAAGGAAGGAAGGAAGGAAGGAAGGAAGGGACTGAGGGAGGGAGGGAGGAAGGAAGGAAGGAAGGAAGGAAGGAAGGAAGGAAGGAAGGAAGGGAGGTAGGAAGGAAGGAAGGAAGGAAGGGACTGAGGGAGGGAGGGAGGGAGGAAGGAAGGAAGGAAGGAAGGAAGGAAGGAAGGTAGGAAGGAAGGAAGGAAGGAAGGAAGGAAGGAAGGAAGGAAGGAAGGAAGGAAGGAAGGAAGGAAGGGACTGAGGGAGGGAGGGAGGGAGGAAGGAAGGAAGGAAGGAAGGAAGGAAGGAAGGAAGGAAGGAAGGAAGGAAGGAAATGAGCCTGAAAGAATGAAAGAAATGAGCCTGAAAGAAAGAAAGAAAGAAAGAAGAAAGAAAGAAAGAAAGAAAGAAAGAAAGAAAGAAAGAAAGAAAGAAAGAAAGAAAGAAAGAAAGAAAGAAAGAAAGAAAGAAAGAAAGAAAGAAAGAAAGAAAGAAAGAAAGAAAGAAAGATAAATTCCTGTTGATACATGTTTGATACAAAAAAAAAAAAAAGCCTTTTGCACTCAGTTCCAGTAAATGTCTGTGTTGTGTTGTATTTGTATTTGTATTTATTCATGTGAACTCTTTTTTAAATCTTTTTAAATCTTTATCTTTATCTTTTTAAATTTTTATCTGTTGTGCCTGTGCCTGCGCACTTTATGTTTCACCGAGGGAAGTGGGAAACGTCCTCTCGATTCTTTGTATGTCTGACATGTGAAGAAACGATAATAAAGCTACTTTGACTTTGACTTTGACTTTGTTTGTGTAACAAACATGGCGGATCTTGGTTTTTATCAATTCAATTTAATTGGTGTAGTTTAGTAGCATTTAGTATCTTTTAGAGCAGTGATTTGGGGGCTCCAAAGACTGAATGTGGTGATAGATTTATAGTTAAAAAGGTGGAGTTGAATTGGTATTTTTTTCATCGTCATTTTTATCGTTATCGGGATAAATGCCAGAAATTACCGTGATACATTTTTTAGTCCATACCGCCCATCCCTATTCTCGTCTCATATTCACTGATGTGTCTCTAACCCCGGCTTTCCAGGAGAACATCCCTCCCCGCGCTGGCGAGGCCTTCTGCACGGAGACGCACAGACGAGCCTGCCAAATATAAGATAATAAAACAGCACACTCTCTTACTTAGGAGCTGTGCGCGATGGCTCCAGGCGCTACCTTTGTCTCTATCACAGCAATGACTAAAATCAAGCATTGTAACGTGACACTCCTGATTTCATGCAATGTGCTGGATTACGGCTGTGAATTGAATGCTCGGCTCTTTTTTGTGTTCCAATTTCCCCAATTAGGATTTTCTGCCTCCATAATGACACAAAGTATTCTGTTAGTCAAATCAGTAACAGCTATTTATACGAGCGGTAATCTCTCACCGGGTGCTGAACTGACAGAAAATGAGTATATGTAACGCTAAAAGGACAAAGGAGACGCTATAAACAAACGTCTCTCTCCGAATCTCCCGTATTTGTGAGCGCGCGGTTCGGGAAGCGAAATAACAGTTTTAATGCAGCTCTTTTTTGGCAAATAACCCATGACGCCACGCTCGCCACTAGTTATGCTTAAAATCAAACCACTCCTCCTCTCTACAGGCACGAGCTCATTCCTCTCCGTCGTGCATTTCAACAGAACAGGGCATGAATCTCTGACAAGTAGGCTATCATCCAAGAGATCATTAAGCACAAGGGTTGAAGTGCCATCTTCAGTGCCATGGCAACAGGGTTGCGAGATGACATAGAAACAATGCAAGGCAAGGCAGGAGGCAGGAGGCAGGGGGCGGGGCGGGCGCTCAGCAATTGCCATTGATCGATGGATCCCTCTCCCTCTCTCCCTCTCTCCCTCTCTGTCTCCCTCTCTCCCTTCGGAGGCCAGGAACAGGAAGGGGAGGACAGCGAGAGAGCGGAGGGGAGGGGAGGGGGGGGGAAAGGCCACGCAGCTTTGGGGCGTCATAGGTACACCAAGAGTGGGAACAGTCTGTCTTCAAAGCTCTGATTGTTTCCTCACAAGGGTTTAATTGAACATGTCAAACAGTGCATTTGTATGGGAGTGATTATTCTTACTTTGCCGCGATGCCGAGCCACAGGCCTCGGATGTGTAGCAGAGATTAAGTGCAGATGTATGAAACAGAGCTGAATGGAGTCACACCAACACGGATGATTATTTGGCTGTTTTTTTCAATAAAAAGGGCTCAAAACCTCACAAGTTGCCGTGTTTTTTTCTTGTTGTCATCAAAGCCTCGTCAGCCTATAGGTTTTTGAAGCACGTTCGACGACGGTGCGTCTGTGCACACAGTATCAATTTACCTCTTTTCTCCCCTCACTACAGCTGTTAGTGCACGATAGAGGTGAACCGAGAGGAGCGGGTGTATTATCTTTTGCAGCTGTCAGCAGTGTCGGTGCTATTTGTGCCAAAGCTCCACAGGGCTGCCTCTAAATGCCATCAGGTTACAACTGTGCTTGTTTGCTTTTTTTTTCAACCCCAAAAAATTATAGCAGGAAATGCGTTTTTGAAGCGTGCGATAAGCACTGCACAACTCCCCCGTCACTCACGCGGGCAACGCGGGCACCGCCACTTGGCGCTCCGCAAACACACATGCAGACATGCAAGAAGAAGAAACCCCCCCCCCTCCTCTCAGCCTCAGCCCCCAACCAGCCCCTTTTTGGGAAGTTCTCTCACAACATGTGCGAATCAATCTGGTGAGAGCAATCTGTCAGGAAATCTTTAGCTTTAAACAACCCGGTGCCAACAGGGATGAGGCCCTTTCTGTGGGGCAGGGCCCTGCAGGGACTTACCAATAGCTGTCTTTACGCATCCCGGAGAGTCAATAAGGATTATGAGAACGAGCTTTTATCTCTTCAAACACACAGACCAGTCACTCATTTAAATGGATGAACTATTCAGGTTCTGCTCAATAAATAAAAAAAAAAAAAAAAAAAGAAGAATATTCTCCCATAAATAAATAAATTCAAATCCCAGCTCCATTCACATTCTTGTACCATGTGCTTAATTTAAGATCTAATCTTCGTTTTTCTATTTCCACCAATTCACAGGAGGAAAATCTTTGTACACATAGTAGTTTAAGAACTCAAAGGATAAACACAGACTACCTTTTGTTGATGGCAATGCACCTTTATCCTCAACTTAAGACCCTCCGCTCCTTTGAGGGTGCTCCGCGTAGACGCCGTATGCAAAGCAGGTGCAGGGAGGAAAACACGCCTAACAAAAGAGACATTATTGCAATTTCACAACCTCCCCAAAAGACGAGCAGAATATTAAAGGTGACACAACTGTATTTACACATCATTTCAACAGACCTAAAATAACCCCATTTCTATCTTGCGCTATCAAATAAAAGGAGGCAATAAAATCTGCCAAGAGAAGAACAAATAAAAGCAAATTTTGACATTTTGCTTTTTGACGCCTTCCATTTATAGGTCAGAGGAAACACCAGCCGACCTCTCATTGTTTCTTAAATGCCATTTTGTAAGGCTGGGAAGCAGGAATTAATTAATGCGTGGGTAGCTGCCACTGTCAAGAGGCAGCACATTAAAATCAATGATTAATAAATTCAAAACACACAACAAACTCAGCTGGGAGATGAAAATAGCATTGTGTGCTCCATAGGAAGCAGACCCTGTGCACGTCCTCCCACTGAACACAGCGTCCACTCAGATGGCTAATAGAAAGTAGCCGTTGCCAGCTGTGTGCCTGTGAATAAAATCACTTTAATTAAAGGAATTACAATAGAAAGGGGAACTAGGGATGTGTGGAGTAGTATCGACAGGAAAGGGTGTCACACACAAACACACATTCTGAAATCCCTGAAAGGCCTAAAATAAGAGAGCCTTTGTGTTGCATTATTAAATAGTCCTAATCCACACATGCCTCATTGTACTTAACAGCTATAAGATTTATGAACACATCGCCTTAAGCGTACGTAAGGGAAGACACAGATACTTAAGCATCTCTGGAGCGGCGGCGTGCATTCAAGAACACAGCCGTGTGTGCTTTTGTTTGGTTTCTTTTGCTTAAACAATTACAATAAGATTAATAAGAGGCAGAAATCAAATCGTTCTGGTTTGTTGAGAAGCAAAGCCCGTTAAGAGCAGCTTTATTTGACCTTTTATGAAGCATAACACGATGCACTTTGATTATTCTGTCCTGCAAAACAGCCCCCGAAGCCAAACTGGCCTTTTTTAAGACCTAAAACCTTGTTTAACCCCATAATACCTGATATAGTTAATGATACACAGAGGAAAGTATTTATTATATATCAAAATAAAATAAAAAATGAAAAAAAAATGTATCTTTAATATTTTTAAGTTAATATTTTTTGTACCGTCTATGAAGACATAGGTCATTTTATTTATTTTTCTATTTACTGTGTCTATTTTTTAGAATTTACTTCCATTGTATCAATCTTTTTTTATTGTTTTCCAGAAAATGTAAATCTATCCAATAAAAACTTTCAGGATATTTTATTTGGAGTTTGGAGCCGTCTCTCTGCAGTGTAACTCGTACGTGGCTCAAGGATAACAGATGTAATCTGAATAAAAATGATCCCTGAGATCTGTTGCAACAAGACAGTTTTGCTATCACTCTACAATTACGCAGCATCCAAATATTATTACTGTTGATTTTCTTTTTTGAAATTTTGTACAAATCCAAAACTTTAATATCTATAAAAAGCATCCAGAAACTGAATTTGGTACTTTGATGAAGCACTTTTGGCCACAATAGCCACTTTAATAACATCTTTACAGTTTTTCTCACCCCAAGTGAACTTGGAGAAAAGTAACTGGTCGATGTTGATATGGCATGCTGGATAAATATGATGAGGTCACTGAAGCGGAGTAGTATTAAAATCTACTAAGTGATTTGAGTCCCAAACTTGAATCAGATTTATTCATATTGTTGCCAATACGCAAAAGATTAAATTTCAATACATTTAGATGTAAAATTCAAAATAAACAGCCAGTAAATCTCTGTTAGTGACTTCATTAGTCCACATCTTGTTTGTCTTATTCTTCCTGGCAGGTCACGGTCAATGTCAAATGTGTTTATTCCTGATTCCTGATTCCAGTTTCCAGTTTCCTTCTGATTTCATTGGGACGGTGGGAGAGCTCACGTGGGGCCCAAATGGCTGAGCTGTGTTTGGAGTCCATTTAAGCTCAGGTTTGTCTTGTTTTCCTTTGAAAACACCTCCATTTCTGAGTGTTTCAAAGAATGTTTACTGATGAATTAGTCAGCCGTGTAACACTTGAAATACAACCACGTATTATGGAAATTAACATTTCACAAAAGTCAAGAAAACCAATATAGGGCATTTAAGTTTGTTTTTTATTAAGTTACTGCAAAATCAGAAGACAGTTTGGACATTTTGTACAATGTAATTATGATGGCAGTCCACATGAATGTTTTTTTAAAGGCCTGCCGCTTTAACATTTGCATTCACATAGTCGAGAGTGATCTAATTAGATCTTCTCCAACTCTGAATGTTATGGGAAGTGGACACGGTGGCTGGTGGTGCGATTTAGCAACTAACTAGCAAAAGAAGTACAGAGAAGCTCCACTCTGTCAAGAAATGTGGGAGAAAAACTTTCAATGTTTAAAAACATCTCTCCTCACAGAAAGATTGGAAGCAATGGCATGTTCCCCCTTAATCATGAGACAGGTGAAGTATTCTGCATGGCACCAACTGCAGA
This sequence comes from Cololabis saira, assembly GCF_033807715.1. Classification (NCBI taxonomy): domain Eukaryota; kingdom Metazoa; phylum Chordata; class Actinopteri; order Beloniformes; family Belonidae; genus Cololabis; species Cololabis saira. The sequence goes on along the minus strand of NC_084588.1, from coordinate 8,301,238 downwards.
TGCACATGCTGCCTGTGATCTCTGAGTCCTGCAAGAACCGTCATTCAATAGCTGTTAAAACCTCCTGGATGAGGGATTAATGAAGGAAACCTCTGTCACATGCCACAATACAAATAAACAAATGCCACATAACACTTTACTTTTCAGTAAAAGAACCGTTCCTGTATGTTCTCCTTGTCTGGGAACGGTTGGACTTTTATCAGCAACAGCTTCAAAAACCATCCGTGTGACGGTACAGGAGTTGCATCATGGTCGTTGGTGAATGTCATTAACGTTTCTGTGACGGCAGCGTCACTACATAAGCTTCCTTTGAGGTGACATCATTTCCAGATCCTGACCTGAACCCTTAAACCAGAATTTGTGGAGAATTAGAAGATGGCAATCCCACACTGCTAAACTCCTTAAGACATGTTTGCAGGAAGAAAGGGACCAAACAAGAGCCACACACCTCATCCTTTGGTGTCCTCAGCACCAGAACATCTCTAAAGTAAGAAAGAATTGAAATATTACAATTTGCTAAAAGTGTTACTGAACAACCTTTTTTTTTGGATGTGTTGCAGCTCTGAAACACAAAAATGGATGAATGTGAACAAATGAAATGAAGTTGATGAGACAAACAGGAAACACGTTAGGTTCATACTGTCTATAGTTAAAAAAAAAGATGGAAGAAAGAAAGAAAGGCCCTTTTTTCTCTCTTTTCCATATCACCAAACATTGTTTTAGTTTGGGGTCATTTTAGCTCCACAGTTCCTGCTGCGACGTAAACTATTGTCTATTGTGAGACATTTGGATTGAGACTGTGATCAATGCTGACATCTGCTGTACAACACGGGATCACGCCCTTATTTCTATATATTTTAACAGTGTGAGGCATTAAAAGTCATTTGAGGATGGATTGTTTTTAATTGTAATGTAAAACAGAGATGATGGACTTTAAAAAACTAATATCGGACCTTATGGATGGTTTTAGTTACCTTGAGGTTAAGAAAGTTAATGCTACTTATCACATCACAGAGGTAAGGCTTTTTCTCTGAGAATTACTGTGATTATTAAAAAGCTGGAAAATATTAGCTCCGTGTCAGAAACAGATAGAAAACAAATGTTACATCCCAAATGTTACATACAATAATTTACATTTGTAAAGGTTTTATAAATATATAATCCAGAGCTGGACAGGCTTTAATAGATCCCCATCACCCTGATCAGAAACATGCAGATATAGATCAGGGACAGAGGGGGATCCACAACAATTATACTTATTAATGCTGATGTTACTGTTGCTGCTTCATGTTGTTTCTGTTTTCGTTTGTAGCAATTGCCTGTTGCTGAGTTTATGTTAACCTGTGTGTGTATGTATTTTAGCTTAGTTTTTTACCTCTTAATCTCTATTCTGATATAGCCTTTTTATTCTGAACTGTTGTATTGATTGTATCTAATGATTTTTTCTTTTAAGTTGACTATTTTTACACCAGTCGAGGGACAGCGGATGCAAAATAGCCTTTTTGGCTAATTCCGGCACATTTTATATTTGTTTAAATGTGTTATTAATGTGCATTGTCCCTGTTATCTAAACATTTAAATAAATAAATATTAAAATACTTGCTTATTTCAAATGTAGGCAGTTTTTATACCTGTTTTATCCTGTTCAGAGTCACATGTTGCACCGTGGACTGGTTGCCGTTGGATCACAGAGGCACAAAGAGACGAGCAAGACTCACTCCTATGGTCATATTAGACTCATCAAAACCTCTTTAGGCAGATGGGGGGGATAAAACAAGCTGGATCAAAGTAACCGATGCCTGAGGGGAATCAGTGAACTACACAGAAAGGCCCCAGCCTGAGTGGGAGGTGAAAGTGTTAACCACCAGCACACCATGCTGCCGTGTTGGAGATGACTTTTCAAAATTATATGAGTTAGAACTAAGTTTAATTGAAGGAACGCCGATGAATTTTCTTCAATATTCTCGTCTTTGCTTGTGTTGAGGAACACTGATGAGGAAATTTTGGAAAGAGCAGTCTCTGAGACAGAGATTAAGTCTGCAATTAAAGTGCTCAGTGCTGGTAAAGCAATAGGGAAAGGTGGTTTTTCTATTCAATTTTATAAATGTTTCCAGGACACACTGTTCCCTTTCTAAATGTATTTTCTAATAATATTGTTACTAATCAATCAATGCATGCCAGCATGTGCTCAGAAGTAATTTCTGTATTACTAAAACCAGGCAGAGGCCTTCTGCAAATGAACAGTTTCCATCCACTCTGTCTGCTGAATAATGATTATAAGATATTTGCAAAGATGCTTGCAAAGCGCCTTGAAAAAGCAGTTCTGGCTCTAATTCTCACAGAATCTAATGAGTTCCATTGCTGGCAGTCATGCCTCCATTAAAAAAACGACTTTTCCATGTCACATCCAAAGGTATATCACTTCGGCATTAATCTGCAGCGGTGTTGCATATGCAGAAAAAGACTGATATATTTGTGTTATTTCTTAGATTTACAGAATTTGGCCAAAGTCCAACTAGTCTAAACTGGATCAATAGTCTTTGTCGAAAACAAATTGTTTATGTTTAATCCAAGCGTGTGATGAAGCTCTCTTTGGCAGTATTTTAAGTTTCGTAACGCACTTTTACACCAGAATTAGTTGCTGATCTTTGGCTTTTTGGGGATTCTTTTAAAACATATTTTTACACCTGTATTTAAATATTTGGTGAAATTAAAATGCTGTTGGGTTTAACGAGTTTGCATTATGCTTATCTTCCATTTAACTGTACTCTACGCTCTCAACGAGTACTGGGCCACACCAATATGATGTTAAAGGATAGTTAAGATGCATTTATAGCAAGGCAGTGTAGGCCAGCAGCCCCCCACCCTCACTAAACACAGCCTTCCCTGCTCAACCAACCTGACAATTTGCTTTCCATACCTGAGTTTTCTGCAACCACAGAGGCTGCAGCCCACTCGGCCTGTTAGCACCTGTCAGTCACTGATAACCTTGTGACCACAGCCCCGGTTGACCACATTGTTGAGCTGAATCTCAGGAATGGATTCCAACTCCACTTCCCAGAATGCACCAGTAGCAGCAGGCAGGCTGCTGGTCACCTGATCAGTTGAGCTCCTGAGAAAGACTGGGGGAAGCTCAGTTAGTCAAACAAACAAACAAACTTCAGAGGAAAGAAGCTCCAAGTCCACTCATGGATTCAGTCCAAAGACGGAGATGGTCGGTGAAATGTTTTATTTGCTTTCATAGTTTGTGAAATGCTGCTTAATATGGTGAAGTTTATGTTTAACTGCTGTGTAGATTGGGTCATGAAAGCATTGCAGTGTTGACTTCATTGGTTTTGTGTTGAATGAGTTTGCACTAAGATAATATTTCGTTTTTCAGTAAGAAAATATTTCACTTTGAGTTTGAAAAATTAAAAGTATAGAATATAGAAGGATAATACAAAGGTGAAAATGTTACAATTCTGTTGAATGTTAAAACTATATTAAAAATGTGGAAAGTTCATGAAACAAGATTTTTCTTTATTCCATCTAAAAGGTTTAAAAGGCTTAAAATGTGGGAAATGGATTAAATTACATTTTCTTTATTCAATTTAAAAGGCTTAAAAGATTGATTAATTTTAAAATGTTTAAGATAACTTTTGTTTCTCTCTTTAAAGCAGCACAACGTAACTTTCAGCTTTTCTGAGTTTGGCGGCATCTTTTGGACAAAAGCGGTAGTGTTTTACCAGAAAGAACACTACGTTTCCCATGAGCACCAGCGCGTACTGCCGGAAAACTCCTGTCCCCTCGCTGCATTTGTTTTGATGAGAGGAGACTGGATGCTTTTCTGTTTCACCAAGTGAACAGACGGAACGCAAAAAAAAAGATGTTAAACTGCTGGAAAGGAACTGGAATTTACCGGGATACCTTAAACAAGGAGGCCAGGGAGCAGTATATGGAGAAAATAATGATTATTAACGGTCTGGATCCATATGAAATCTCTACTGAAGAGCCATATGTTTCAATAAATTTGTATAATACAACATACAGTACATGTTTTGTATCCCTCTTACTTCTCTTTTCTTTTTTTTTTTGACCGCTGTATTATTCTGAAGAGGCTCCTCGTGAGATTATTTTATTCCTCTGCAGCTACAAATAAGAGTTAATATTTTTTCCTCAACAAACTAGTTTTATCTGAAGATTGGGGTTAATTGCACCGCAGAGAGCTGGCCAGCAACTGCGTTTAGCTGGAGAAGTGGGGAATAAAACCCGTGTTTTGATCCGACGCCCGTCTGTGTGAGTGTTTGTGGTTTAAGGCTGTTTATGGTTCTGCGTTAAATCGACGCAGAGCCTACGGCGTAGGGTACGCGGCGACAAGCACCGTACGTTGCGCGTCGCCACGTACCCTACGCCGTAGGTGTGCGTCGATTTAACGCAGAACCATAATTCAGGCTTTACTGTGTGTTTGGTCGTTACAGCCGCGATCCAAAGCGAGCCGACGACTCTTTCACTCTTTTACTCTGTTATATCAGATACTTGGCCTGCGTGGTTCTGCCTCCGAGCAGGAAACCGTTGAAAAGTTAAACCATTAGGATCTTTTCCCTGGTCTGTTATATGTGGAGCTGCTGCTGCTGCTGCAGCAACGAGTTACCAGCTTCTGCGGAGCTCTGCGCTCCAAGCCCCGCCCATTTTCGTCTCGACTGCGAATCGGGAAGGAGGGGGAAGTGACGTATGCCGTAAAGCAGTCAAAGCCGTAAAATTTGTAGTTTTTTAGTGTGGCAGGGTTCTCCTCAAAGTTACATAGTGCCAGTGAAGGCGATACAGACTCCCTCAGATCATGAAAGAAGTGTCATTAAACCTGTTGGAAGTTGATGTACCATCACAATGACTCTGGAAATATGATATTAAGGTGGAAAAGTTACGTAGTGTCGCTTTAAAGGTTTACAACATATTGTGAAATGACCAACCAACCTAAAGAAAAATAAAAGTTTGAGTTGGAAATTGGAATTGAGTTGTCCTTGTGTCCTTTGGAGAGAAAAAGAGGTGGACTTGACATGGTAGCAGAGGAGGTACAAAACTCCTTTTTCATACTCAATGTCTCCTCCAGGAGCCGGAGATCTGATAGGCTCCTCTGCCTGATGTTCCCGGCCAGTGCCGATCCTTTTTTTTATCCCGGTTTTTTTCCCATTTTTACCACCCCGTGCTCCTACCTAAGTGACAGTCCTGGGCATTGCCATCCTCTACCAACCCCGGGAGGGCCCTGCACTGAGCTCAGGTCTCCTCCTTAACCTGAGGAGTGAGCAGGCCGCATCTTTTCACCAGACAGGGTGGGGTTTCTCCGGCCGAACGTAGCGCGTGGAAGGATCACGTTATTCCGGCCGGATCCTCCCACCCCATCTGGTGCCCCGGTTGGCCATGTATGGGCATGTATAGCCCAGGACTGTGTGCATGTTTTTGTGAGGGTAGCTCCCATTAGCTACCCAGGGGAACACGGGGAGAACATACAAACTCCACACAGAAAGATACTTTCGCCAACCATGGTGTGGGCACTGAAGTCATGGGGGAACTAACACGCACTTCAGCACCCACAGCGTCCCCCGGCGGGAATCGAACCCAGGACCTTCTTGCTGTGAGACCGCTGCACTACCAGCTGCGCCACCGTGCCCCAGTATACACATTTTTTTCATAAATCCTGCCTCAATCCTGCCTCAAGCTCCTTTAATTACTGAACCATGGCGTCGTGTGTCTTGACGGCAGGGGTACTTATGGATGCTCTCATGCTCGAAAACTGTTTGTTTATGGACAAACTAGCACAGAAATCCCACAAGAGACCACTTGGAGTTCCCAATCACACATATTTAGGTGTTGCTGTCGTTAACCACAGGAGCATTTCAGTCCCTCAGAACAACAACGCTCTCTTTCGGAGCACTTCCCAGAACTCTTGCAAAGGCCTCCAAGAAGGTCAGGTACTACATTTCTGTTCGACACATGAGCACAGACATCAGTTAGAACCTACTTCCCAACTTGAATGTGGAGGGAAGCTACCCTCTCGTCCACCAGGGAAACCTCCAGCACACGTGCTCCAAGCCGGGGTGCTATAACTCATTTTCAACCCCTGCGCCGTAGCACACAAGTGCATCGTGGGAGATTGTCAGCTGTGCCGTGGAAAATGATCACATTTCAAATGCAAAAGTAATATGTAGCAAATAATGTGCCATTGTTGAGCACCTGTCTTCTAGTGTAGTCACTAGCAGAGTAGTTAAATACACTTCCATGTCAGGCAAAGTGCCCTAATGATTCGTTATTTAAAACAACAGTGACACGTAGAGGAGGTTAAAATGAAGACATGCAGTTTTGGGTTGCGGTGTGCCGCATGATTTGTATTCTACAAAATGTGCCACACCTCAAAACAGGCTGAAAAACATTGTTTTAGGTAATCCCACTCCAGCCTGACACCTGTCACCCAGAGCGACTCCAGGAACCAGGTCCATCTCCTCTCAAGGTGGCCGGTTCCAAAACCCCTGCTATGCGTTGAGGTTTTTCTGGCACAATAGGATAAGCAGGAGTTATTCCTTTAATAAAAACCCAGATTAATCTTAAGTCTCTTAACAAGGTTTCAATATTAAAATGTAAAAGTTAAATGTTCATCAACTGAAATACCTAAATACTTGTATTGAGCTACAAACTAGGTATTGACTATCCTGCAGGGTTTTAATGTTGGATAAATAATCATTTTTGGAACTCCTGCTTTCTGGTCTCCTGCATCTGGGTCCTCATATACAACTCCCTGACAAGTTTTAGTATCATTCAGCAATAATATCAGTATGATATTAAAAGCACACGGAAAGTACATGACAGCTTGAACAAGGGTAGCGCCACAACCATAAACCACTGTCTGTATAAGAATGAAATTGTGTATTTGAAATATTTTGACCCAGGTTGTTGACATTTCTAAATAAAAGTGGACCCAACACAGAACCTTGTGGAACCCCTGATGTAACATCTAAAATACTAAGGAGACTCATGTTTGACACAGTGAGTTCTCTCGGAAAGGTAATTTTCAAACCAGCCTGCAGCTTGTTCAGACAACCCTATATTTATAAGCCTTTGCTTTAGGATGCGATGATTATCGGTGGCGAAGGCCTTTGAAAGATCAATAAAAAGAGGAGCTCAAGATTTTTTATTGTCTAGTGCCTGCATAAAATCATTCACGACCTTTAATGCTGTAATGGTGCTGTTTTGTTTCCTAAAGCCTGACTGATATGAAGAGAGAATGTAATCGGTGTTCAGGAAGTCTTTCAATCGATTGCTCACCAATCCTTCAAGAACCTTCGACAAAACAGAAAAACTGGAAATGGGTGTATAATTGTTGAGTGATGTATGGTCCCCTCCTTTCAACAAGGGGGTGAACATGGGCTGATGTCCACTCCTTCAGAATGACATTTTGCGTAATGGAGAGGTTCAAAATGCCTGTCAAAGGTTGTGCTATAAGATCACCTGCAGGTTTTTGCAAAATATGGTTCCATATAGGATATTAGTTTCTTATGCAGGGTGGGAGTACTCATCCTTAGACATAGGATTAGAAGTTCAACCATTTGGGAAGGAGTAGAGTCACTGCTCCTCTACATCTTGAGGAGCCGGTTAGGGTTGATTGAGGCATCTGGTTAAGTTACCTCCCGAATGTCATACCCCCCTAGGTATTGAGCATGTCTGGTTATATCCCTAATCTGGCTTCTGTGTTCTCCTAAAGGAGGTCAGGGAGGTGGAGAGAAGAGAGAGGGCTCCACCTCTTTACTTAGGCTGCTGCTCCTGGAACCCAAACTAAGATCCATCCATCCATTTTCTATACCCGCTTTATCCTTTGTAGGGTCAAGGGGTCGCCTGGAGTTTATCCCAGCTCATTACAGGTGAGAGCCAGGGGTTCTCCTGGACAGGTCCCCAGTCCATCACAGGGCCACATATACAGACAAACCACCAGCCATACTCACACCTATGCCGGAGTAACCGGAGTGAACCCACATAAGCACGGGGAGAACATGCAAACTCCACACAGAAAGACCCCCGCGGGCCAGGAGTTGAACCGGGAACCTTCTTGCTGTGAGGCAACAGTGCTAACCACCAAGCCACCGTGCTGCCTCAAACTAAGATATTGGAAGTTAATAGTATCTATGGTCTAAGCCTAACGGTGCCCTAATGGCAAAGGTAACTTCATCCTTCCCTAAGAGGTGGCTCGAGGACGAGACTCTGGGAACCCACGACCAGGCAAGGACTGGAGCACCAGGCTCCTTTTTTTGTTGAACTTGTCCATTTGTGTGTTCATCCAGTTTCTGCACAACAAGCATAGTGACATCGTTTACAAGTTTAAAGAGCATGTTCTTTGTACATTTTAAGCCACATGCTCAGTTTCACCGAAATGAGGAAACGTGACCAGGAAAGATCCCCCAGCAGACCAAGAGTCCCATTTAGGATTTGTCTAATCAACCCTTGTTTAAAGAACTTCTTTACATCAGTAACCAGCGTGAATCTTTGCTTTTACAGCCAATTGAATCAGGTAGGGTGAAAAACTGGAAATAAGTTGATGTTTCACAAACATTTTGATTTGTCAAGGTCAAAACTGACTACTAATAATATTGGGAAGAAGACGGACAAATTAATAGAAATATAAGAGGACAAGTTAGGGTAAAAATATATGGGTATGAGGTTAAATTTAGGTTCAAAAAAGGGAAAGAGGGTAAAGACATTTGAAAATTATAAGACATGATCACAGAATAGTTGCCGGTCGATGCAGATAATATTGCAGTGATATAAAGTCTATGAATATCTTCTTACAGAGAGTGATATTAACAAAGGTTTGGATTGTTGTCTTGTTGATGATTAGGGCAGTTTAGCGATTTTTATTGGATCTGTTGTTCAGACTAATGATTGATGAGTCTCTCAGGAGCGAGGGCGATGGTGGGATGTGGCGGTCCGAAAGTCAGGAGAGAAGGTCAGCGATGTTGAGCCGAGATGTTTTGTCTGGTGTGCAGTCCCACATAACATGTCAGTAAGGGAACGTTCCCTTGTGAGTGCTGGAAAACTATTTTTGGTGTCTCTAAAGCCAGTTTTACACACTTCCTTCCCCAGTGAAATGCACTCTGTCAACGATTTTGAATTGTATAAGTTGTAAATTTGCATTGGTGCTTAAAAGGAATATATTTTAGCAAATTTGGGTCCAGAAGTGAAATCTTATTCCCATTTTTTTTTTGATGAAATCTGGATTCAAGATCAGATTTAAGTCTGAAATTAATGGGAAAACTCTATTGACAATTTAAACTGAATATGTTCAAGAAATTGACCGTCTACAATGCTGAAAAAGTTAAAACAATAATAGCATGTACATGTGTAATGTGACCCAGTGCATCAGCTGCATTGCAGGATGGCTATAACTATAAACTTTATCTGATAAAGGGCCTTTTTAGTCTAATCTTAAAGGCAGAGAGGAGGTCTGCACCCAAACACAAGCTGAGTCAGTTGTCCAACAGAGCGACCTGAAGTAAGCCTGCAGAAAGTCTGACACTCAAATAAATCAATACATTTGAAAAACAATAATGAAATCTTCTTGTTTCTTATAACAGCCCTCTTTCTTCTCACAAGATTTTAGATGGATGGATGGATGGATGGATGGATGGATGGATGGATGGATGGATGGATGGATGTTTAAAAGATAGTTATGATCTTGACTGCCACCTACTGACTGAAGTTGAGCCAATATTCTGTGTTACAAGATTGTATGTTAAAGGCATATCTGTCTATATTTACTTTGAATCAAAAATGATCAGCTCAGGTCTGATCAAATGAGCCTTTCTCAAAAAAAAAAGAATAGAAAAACTATGACAAGCCAACATTTTTTGTAGCCTTCTACTCATAAATGACTAGTACTGAGAGTCAAGTCAGGAAAAAATCCCCAGCAATGATCAGCTGACGGCACATTTCACCTGACTCGCCACCAGAGGGAGACACACACACACACACACACACACACACACACACACACACACACACACACACACACACACACGACAGAAAGATGATTTTCGAAACCAGTCGCAGATCTCCAAGTTTAGGGCATCTCAGCATCAAATTACATAATATAGAATGATATACTTCACATTATACGAATATGAATGATCAGAAAATAAGTGAATAGTCATGTGGTCCGTGCCTTTGACATGAAGACAACACATAAGCACGTCCCCCGGAGTTTTGAGAAGCAGCAGTCATAGCCCTTGTTATTGTCATTATCTTCCTCCACAGCTGTGAATATTCCTGCAGCAATTAAATATTTAAGAGTAAGAGAACAGAAACTAAGTCAGTTGGTAACATCAAAGTGTCTAATATACACTAGAGCAAGTTGTTTACACGGGATGGTGGCAAGGCCCTGAGGGAGGTCTGGCCTGGATCTAACTCCGCTCAGCTGGAGCAGCAGAGCACCGCGGGCATCTGCAGCGTGCAGGGGAGAAACAAACCGCCCGAGATGCTGGGAAACCGCAGATCTGCGCTGGCGGGGAGGAAGAACCGCAGCAGGGCTGCTGCCCGAGTTCAGCGTGGGTATTCTCAGCGTCCCAAACTTGACTGCAGTGTGGCCGACCGGGGGGGAGTTCGATGAAGTTGCTCAAGAAGCTGGTGTTTTCTTAAGAACCCTCAGGAGATGAAGAGTACCGTTGAAGAAAAGCACAATCAGATTAGATCATCATCCACCTGAACATCAGAACCTGTGAGTGATGTCTGAGGGCCAGTCCTGATTAGGGTTCTCAGAACTGATATATACGTTAAATCCTGAAAACATTTCCCTCCATGACACCGAATGACCTGTGCAGAAATGGGATGAAGCGACCGGCAGGAAACAAATGGCGCTTTTCCACTATTATTTACTCAGCCCAACTCAGTTTGGTTCTTTTCCACTAGGGGTCTAACGTGCCGAGTAGATACTTTTTCTGTAACTATTCTGCAGAGGTTCTAAGCGGCTGAGTCGGCTGTATCTGACATCATCACACTACAGGCCACCGATTGGTCGGGGGGTTGGAGTCAGACGTCTGAGTCAGGAGGAGGAAATCAGAGAAAGAGACGGCTTCTTGTTCATTTGATTCGACAGGCAACGGCAGTAGAAGCCTGTTTCATGATCCAACTCTGAGGTGCAGATGTTCATAAACCTGGTGCTGAGGAGAGAATTAAAAAGGATCTAGACGGGAGATAAGGAACGACCAGATCTACCAGGAGCTCTGTCTCTTCATAGCTGCTCATGGCTCCAGCTGACTTTTCAGCAGTGCTGAGACAAACAAAAAAAGTTAAAAAGCGTCGCCACTTGAAGCTTCTTTCACTCTCATTTTTTAACTTGATATTGAACACAAGTCACAGACCCAGCAGCACATCTATCATCTCCTCCAGGTTCTACATCTTTAGTGTTGTTGTCTTCTTCATTTAGATACACAATCAAATACGTCACAGCAGCTTCTCTACAACCTCCTATTTTTGCTCCAGGTGCTGGATTGTTATGGAAAAGAAACCAGGCCGAGTCGAGCCAAGCTGAGATGAGTAGAGCCGAGTAGGTGCTAGTGGAAAAGTGCCAAAAGTCTGCAGCTGCAATTTTACAGGAAATAAATCACACAGGTGCTGAGATAAACTATATGTCAGTTAGACTTTCATGAGCAGCATAATGGATCTAACGGTGGCCCAGGAGGCAAAGGGTTTTCTAAGCCTACCACAGGAATCAAGTGTCTTTCCACTTAAGAGAAGGTCCAGATGAGGCTCCTACAGATGAATCAAGGTCGTTTCACTTCGCGAGTGTACAAAAAGTTTCAAATGAACAAAAAAAACAAGTTAATATGGTAACTGGAAGCACATTAAACGCTGCTTTTTTAAACTCTCAAAGTTAAATAGGTCTTGGTTGAACGGAGGGGACCCCGTCACCAGAAGCTCAAAACAACGCCGTGACAAACATGGAGGCCGACGTCTGGAAATATCCTCGTCATCTAAATCTTCCAGTCACAGCAGAACGCAGCAGTGTTGGGAGAAGGATCAAACAGCTCTCATCGTGACACATCAGTGATAACGTGAGTCTGAAACTATTGTATGACATTGAGCAATCTGTTCTGATAAGCAGCTAAAGGTGGTTCTACCTTAGTCAGTCCGGGTCACTGTGGTCTTAAAATGTTCTTAACTCTCAGCAGAGATGACAACACCTCGGTGTCCACGACCACACAAAAAAAGAAGACACTTGAGGGGACCTTTGGATGATCAACCACCTTTTTGATGCAACTTTAATAACCTAGGCAGCATTGGCTCGTGGTCAGCTGTGGTGCAAAGGTTTGACTTCTGTTCAACTTCTGAATGACTTATGGTTTTATATCAGTACTTAACTCATTAGTTATGCAATGTTCACTAAAAGAACAAACTCACGTCTACTTCCTCCAGTAATCCCCATCAGCTGTACACAAGATAAAGGAAGTTTTAATGACTTATCTAGATGAGTTTATAACAAGAACACCCTCGACATGTTTTGGGACAGGTCACCCATTAAAACAGGAACCTGGAACAGTCCTTTCCTCTGCGATCCCATTTCTCGTTTCTTTTAGCAAGTATGTTTTTTGTGGTATGAAGGTAGATTTGTGTCTTAATTATTCAATCAAAAAAAAGATCGCTTCAATGAAAAAATATATTTTCAATTAAAAAAAAAAAAAAAAAAAAAATCAAAAAAATTGTTTTTCAATCAAAGAAAAAAAAGTGTTTGAATGCAAAAAAATATTTGACACTCAAAAAAAAAAAATGCATTTGAACACTGTTTTTCTTTGATTGGAAATGTTTTCTTTGAGAAGTGAAGTTTTGTTTGTTTGAAGCAACTTTTTTTGATTGTATTTTGTGTTTGGGCCATATTATGGGTAGGACATTTGTGTCTTTATCATTTAATCAAAACAGAAGTTGCTTGAAAAAAAAAATTGAAATATATATATATATATATATTTCAATCAAATTTTAAAATTGAAGAACATCAATTTGTACATGTTTCACTTGGGAAGGAAACAAACTGAAATCCCAATTGGATAAAAGTTCATCCATAGCCTTAAGAGCGCTCCTCTTAGGACTCAAGGAGTCCTGTTTAGATTAAAACTTTAAAGAGCTGCTTTTCAGACGTAACCAGTAGTTTAAAGTGGCTGTGGGACATGCATGAGGCAGACTAACAGCGCAATACTGCCCCCCGGTGGCCAAAAAGAGGAACTCCACCAGAGATTAGAAACGGGACAGAAACGAGACACTCGAGTTTTCCATCAGCACTAATGAAGTTTCATTAAAGCATTTCTCAGAGCATTCTGAACACTGACATTCAAAAAAAGACACCCATTCATGAGAAGCCAGAAAGTCATAAGTAAATAGTCTTTTAACCTTTAATGGAAATCACGTAGCAGCATTTTATTTTAAAACGTAATTTTAAAAGAAAATACATTTTGGTGGTAGGCAAACAAACTACGGGGCTGGGATAAAAAAAACAACAAAAAAAAAAAAAAAAAAAAAAAAGTTAAATACAATCAATATTCTAGCTTTTAAAGCCTGGCTGGTTCACTCCTTTGAGGTAGCCAAGCTACTGGTCCCAAAGTAAAAGGTCACGCATGTTAACACTAATAAAAAGATGACCATGAGGAACACATTAAAAAAAAAAAAAAAAAAAAAAAAAACTATAATGTAGTTTCCTCCACACATTTCCCATCATGCAAAGCCCATTTTATAGCAGCACGTAGAGCCAAATACGACCCCCGAAATAGTTGTCGGGCAACAGGCCCACTAATAGATTAAAGAAAATAACAACTCTATTAATCATAAACACACATGCACATAACAACACAATAATCCATAAAACATCCGCTTAATTACACCTCTGCATAGAAATTTAAAATGGCAACCGCTAAATGTTGTTGTGGTTTGCAATTAATGCAAACATCTGGGCGCATTGCCATTAAATAATAATAAAAAAAATAATATATATCCTCTCAGGCGTCCAAGTCCCAGAAGCCCTTTGGTTGCAGACTGAAAGGTTGAGTGGGAACGTTCCTGGGGGGTTTGGGGGGTGAGACCGGCCGCTGTGAGTCCTGTGGCCTCCGTCCCCTTTATCCAGTCAGTGTTTGCACTTTTATAAAGATTCATATCCACGTGATCCACGGAATCCCACCGGAGAGGAAATGGTGTCCGTCATTTCTTCGTCAGGAGGTCCGTCCGTCGCAGAGGCAGTTTGCGTTCTTCCACTTGCAGCTTATATAAAAACAAAATAAAACCAGACTGAGCCCTCAGCCTCTACTCCGGTAGGTGTTGAGGGGATGGAGTCGTGCACATCCTGGGCCTGACTCTCGGGACCTCGGCCTCCGCCCGGGCCGGCTCCTCGCTCTTCTCGATGCTCAGGGGCGGAGTCAGGACGCCGGAGGGAACGGAGACGCGGCGTTGACGCTCCAGCTCCACGTCCTGGTAGGAGTAGGCCTTGTCCTGCAGCACAAACACACACGAGAGTCACCCACGGCGTCATCACGGCCCATAAACCCAAGATTTATCAGACGCCTTCATTTATCTCCTCAGTAGGATGAAGTCTGCTCTACTTCTTCAAAGATAATCACGTCTCATCATAAATTAAAACAACCCACGTCTGTCCGGGGATAATGCGCTTGATGGTTCCTGTCTGACCCCGTTCTTCCCGCTGATGAACGGTTGGGCACGTAACCGTCGGCCGGATACTTTATAGTCCAAATCTCTCGCCGCAGCTCTAACGCACGTCCATTATGGTGTCGAAGCTGTCACTTCCGTAACTCTTCAGCAATAACTCGGGTAGTTAGATGTTTGACCTCAGCAGAGTTGTGAGGAAGTCGTATTTGCAGCCCGTCGGTGTCTGACTTTATCTTTATGACCTTCAGATCCATGCGAGCCTCACCGGGACACTTTCTGATCTGCAGTAAAGACTCCTACATCAGAAGAGGTAGACCACTTATGGCGCTTTTCCACTAGTACCTACTCAGCCCTGGTTCTTTCCCACCAGGGGTCAGGGGTAGATACTTTTTCTGTATCTATTCTGCCGAGGTTCTAAAGCCGCGTTCAAACTGCCAGCCAATATCCGATTTTTAGCCCATCCAGATTGAAACTGGATGACTCTTTTGAAGTCTGAACAGTCCCAAACTCCATGAGATCCGATTTTTGCAAACCAGATGGAAACCACCTCCGAGAGGTAGTTTCATATCGCATTCGGGCAGATGCGTCTCAGTCTGAACAGCTCCAAACACTCAGATCGGTTTTAACTGTCCGTGACGTCACTCTCACACAATACACGCGCTGGGTGACGCCTCCGCTCCGACGTCGTTGCTACAGCAACCGATCAGATCAGTCAATGATGTGGCCCAGTCTGAACAGAGCCAGATCCGATTTGGATACTTGCTAAAAACAGTGTGGACAGTCAGCCCTGAAAATCGGATATGAGAAGGAATCAGATATGAATCAGATTTGCCTGCAGTCTGAACGCGGCCCAAGCGGCTGAGTCGGCTGTATCTGACATCATCACACTACAGGCCACCGATTGGTCGGGGGGTTGGAGTCAGACGTCTGAGACAGGATGTGACATCAGAGAAAGAGCGACTCGCGGCTTGAAGCCTTCTCTCCCTCCGTTGTTTTAATTTTATATTGAATAAATGCCACAGAGCAAGCATCAGATATATGATCTCATTCATGTTCTCCGTCTTTGGCGTCTTACTTCTTCATTTGTGTCGCACAATCAAATACGTCACAGCAGCTTTGCTCCAACCCCGCCTACTTCTGATCTGGGTACTGGAAAAGAAACTAGGGCAAGTTGAGCCGGGGTGAGTAGGTACTTGTGGAAAAGCGCCATTAGTTTACACCAAGTCCAACTCCTTTCAGAGGGTAAACATGTCGGAGATGTAAATGTACGCGTTTTCAACCTGGAAACAACACCGAGGGCCCGTGGCGTGAAGGCTGCTCTCACACGTGTGGTTACATTTTAAAGACAGTAAGTCTCTTGTTATAACACCCGACGCCCACATTGTTGTGCAACTGCAGCCGATCCTGTTTTAGTCTGACGTGGTTTAGAAACTGACAGTCACGCACACGCCGGCTTCACGTCCTGCTCTTCTGGTATCTCTGGTACCGTCCCTGGCTCATCGAGCCCACGTCTTCCTATACGACCACCAAGCGTGTCTGGCCTAGACTAGGCCTGTGTTGAAAAGATCGATTTTCCGATTCCAAATCGATTCTCATAAATCCTAAAAATCGATTCATATGTCTAAAGATTGATTTATTTTTTTTTCATCATTAAATTCCAACTTTGGGTATTTTTCTTTTGTTTATGCTCAAAAAAGGAATGTTAGTGCCATGTTTTTCTCCCTTAAATATGTTTAAAAAGGTATGAAAACATTAAAGTTTTCAGTTATAATTGCATACATTGTCTATATTTCTTTGCTTTATATACTGTCTTGGAGTTACATTTGTATAAAATGCTAAAAACCAAATTTTCATAAATGGGAAAAAATAAAACTGATTTCATCCGTCTCCGTTTGCTGCCCTGGATCTGTTTGATAATTCTGACCCACATGTTTCTGTTTGCAGTTCTATCAGCATTCTGGGAGCTGATTGGTCCTTACAGCATCATTAGCTGCAATACTTGCTGTTGAATCTCAATAAAATACTAGTATTAATATGTTGCATAACTACAGTCATATAATTCATGCAACACCTGAAAAAACAGTTTTAATAACTTTAACCCAAATCAATATTGGAATCGAATCAAAACGTGATAATCGATTCTGAATCTTAAGAATCTGAATGGAAGCGATTCTTGACATTTGGATCGATCCTCGGCCCTAGTGGAGACGGAACATGCCGTCCTTAGCATCAGCCGTCGTGCCGCTAGGATAATAAAAATGTCCCACCGTCTGCATATGGTGAGTTTTCACTAGGATGCAGACGCTCCGTGAGGGTGAGCGGAGCTACGACACGCGTCTGTGGTGGGCGGGGATCTTTCACAACGAGGAGATTAAGCGCTGACGTGGGTGTGACTTAGTCTCATCTCTAACCGATACTGGAAACAACCGGTAAGTGGAAAAGTGGGCTCCAGTGGGCGAGCTGGGTGACCCGCTCCGTGTGGTAGGAGACACGAGCCCCCACCTCAGCCCATCGCCCTGGAAAAATGCCTGACTAACTGTCATAAAGTGGCTGAATCAGATCAAACGTTCAGCGCTCCGATTCTACAAACACCTGCGTCTTAAAAATGGACATTTAGATTTGGATTCGTCGTCTGACATTTACACCCATTCTGGCGACCATTCAGCTTCTTTGTACTAATGATGGCGGGATCGTTTAAGAATCAGAAACTACATCAGTTGTAGTGTTGTTGTTGTCAGCCTGTTTCAATTTTAGTTTTAGTCTAGTCTTTGGGTCAAGCTTCATTTTAGTTTTTATTAGTTTTAGTCACGTTCATTCTCCTTTTAGTCGTGTCAAGTTTCAGTCGACTAAAAGTCTGAACATTTTATTCCTATTTTAGTCAGAATTGTCCAGGACCATTTTAGTCCTGTTTTAGTCAAACATTGTATTTAACCAAACCCATTTTACAATTCAAACAAGGTTATCTTATTATTATATTATTGTTACCTTATAGACTCAAGAATACATTCATTCCAGATACAAGAGACTCTAATTTGAGTTTACAACACATTTATTTTTCTGCATTTCTCCCTGTCTTTCTTTTTCGAAGACACATTGGGTTTTCTTTTCCACGTTTATGTAGGAAAGTGTATCCAAAGATGGTTCTTCTTCTCCCAGCCCCAGAGAAGATATAGATATTAAGGATCTTTGTTAGAACATTTCGTCTCGTTTTGGTCAACGAAAATGAAGACTCATTTTAGCAGAATTTTTATTTTGTAATCTACATTTTAGTCTTGTTTTTATTCCTCTACGATATTGCATTATATATTTAATAATCGTTATCGTCACATGACCAGCATTTTCATTGCGACTCGTCTAATTTTCCTCAGGTGATAAAGGTTCGTTGGCGACGATATTTAGTCATAATTTTCGTTGTTGAGAGCAGCTTAACTGGGTTGTCGGTGTATTAGTGCTACTAGTTCCCCCGGTGCAGCGTCACCTACCAGCCAGGTGAGATAGGCGGCGTGGGTCTGGATGTTGTGCACGTCCTCCGCGGGAATCGTCTCGATGGTCTTGGTCGTGGACCCACCGACCTCTCGCAGCGCCATGGCGAACGGAACCATCCACCTCACACACTCCTCCACCTCCACCCTCTTCAGAGCTGCAGGGGGAAAAATCAATACTTCATGAGCAAAAATCTGAGGCCCCCCATGTCTTGGTTTGTCAGACTTCACCATCCATAACAAGTCAGCACGTTAAGGCCAAATTGGGTCCACACTGAACACGCGGCGCTCTGATTATGAGCACCTGAACACACGAGACATGAATACGGGCTGTACCTGAGACGTTTTCCACCAGCTCCAGAGAGGAAAAGTGGAACAGCGCCGAAGCAGCGAGGACGCCGTTGGAGAACTCCAGGCAGCGCACATCCAGCATGCACAGGTCCAGCAGCTGCAGGATAGAGGGATTAGTTAGAGCACACCTCGGAAAGAGGGAAAGTCTCAAACACTCAGGAAAAACAGCCCCGACTGCAGTAATTATGAAAATACTAACCATGTTCCACTTTAGGTTCAGTTTATCCCACGTGAGCTATAGGAAGCTTCCGAGCGGCGTCTCCAAGTGTTACTAGCCCGCGCAGCAGAAGCTCAGCGGCTGAGAACGTGCACCGCTGACGCTTATGGCGCTTTTCCACTAGTACCTACTCAGCCCGGCTCGCCTCCACTCGGTTTGGTTCTTTCCCACTAGGGGTCTAACGTGCCGAGTAGATACTTTTCTGTACCTACTCTGCAGAGGTTCTAAGTGGCTGAGTCGGCTGTATCTGACGTCATCACACTACAGGCCACCAATTGGCCAATCAGACGTCTGAGTCAGGATGGGACATCATTTCAAGAGCGACTCGCGGCTTCTTGTTCATTTTGTTCAAAGAACAGTGGCAGCACAGAAATCTGTTCCGTGGTCTTAGGTGGAGACCTTCTTAAACCTGGTGTCTGAGGAAAATATCCAGAGAGAGCTGGATGGGGCCACGAGGAATGAAAAAAATATACCAGGAGCTTTTCTCAGTCCATGTCTGCTCAAGGCTACAAACGTCACAGCAGCTTCGCTCCAACTTCCTACTTCTGATCTGGGTATGGAAAAGAAACGAGGGCAAGGCGAGTCTAGTCGGGCTGAGTAGGTACTAGTGTAAAAGCGCCATTGTTGAAAGTTTAATAGTCCTTACTGGTGGAGTGCTTTTATTGTGAAAGACAAGGCTGCAGAGTAACAACTGGTGACCCTCATGGTGCCCCCTCCCCCGACTGCTGGCTGATGCCAGGACTATGGGCCATCCCAATACACCCCCTACTTTCTACCACTAGCCCTAAAAATGAAGCCACAGGCGTAGCGCCCTTGTAATCTTCCCTAGGGATTGGGACACCACTTGCTACGTCACTGCGTGGTTTACATTCGGGTACGTAAGCGACTGCGTAGTTACGTTTGCACATACGTCACACCATATGAGGAAGCCCAGAGCTAGAAGCTGTTTTAATTTCAGCTGTAGCGCTGTTAATATGCCACTTTATTAAGTTTTAATATTTTTTCAGGCATAAAAGTAACCGTTAAGATCCCCAACCTGGGCTCAGTTTATCCAAATAACGCCTGTTAAGAAATTTGCTCCGATGTTTTCGGGGATGAGAACAGCCTGCCGGCTCAGGAGCTGATTTATGGTTCCGCGTTAAATCGATGCAGAGCCTACGGCGTAGGGTACGGCGTAGGCTCTGCGTTGGTGTAACGCAGAACCGTAAATCAGCCTTTATTCTGGCGAGATCTTCGCAACAACGGGCAAACGAGTGATTATGTACATTCACTGAGTGAATATTATGAAAGTAAAATATATATTTCTCATTAAAAATGTAATCAAAATGCATTTTTATGCAGAAACTAACTCAAAATATTGATTTTATTCACTAAAAAATAAGAAATGTCCGGCATGTTTTTTTGTTTGATTTAGTCCGCAAATGACGTCGAAAGGCAGTCTGGGAAATTTTCTCAGGCCCTCTGAGTCAGCATCTGAAATCCCTTGCTGTGAAGGGCTAGATTCATACACACTAGCCCTCGATATGTCCACTAGCCCTACATGCAAAGAGGAATTGGGACACCACTAACCTCACGGGAACACGCAAAATTAAGGGGTAGGACTAGGGGGGGATTGGGACTGGACCTAATTAACACAGATGAATAAAGAGCTCAGAAGCCATGTTCTTCCAGGTGCTGACAAGAAGTGAGATTGAGATTCAAAACATCCCATAAGTGCACCTGTAGTGATTTATAACTCCTTCCAGGTGATGTAGATAAGGAGATAAAAACATTCATCGTGGAATATCCTGCTGTGAGGAACGTAACTTTGCACTGTGAGGCGGTTCATGATGCACTTTTATTTTCCAAGGCCATTAAATCCCCTGAACATGAAAAAAGAAAAAGGTGTTGGATGACTGGATGCATCGTGACACCGTCGGTTGCAAATGCGGGCACTCTCAGCTCGGCGTGCACAAGCTCCTCACCACAGCACGTCATGCTTGCTCTCAACAGCAGCTTTTTGTCTTCATCAATATTTTACACTCTTACACAAAAGAGATCAAACTTGTCAGAGGTAGAGCGATGAGTTTCCATCCCAACTAACCGAACGCCACGCCCCGTCCCCCCCACCCCGCCACGTCTGACTCCTCTTCCTGTTCTGCAAACATAAAGGTGTGGCCAGATTAACCCACCTGAGCGATCTGAGTGAAGGTGTCCTGAGGGTATCGGGGGATGAGCAGCTCCTCCGTCTCCTTCAGGTAGGCCACCTGCATGTAAACGTTGAGCCAGGAGATGGGCGTCTGGGGGCTCAGGGTCCACTTCAGCTCCTGTTAGGAGAGGTGAGAGGAGCAGAGTTAAACCCCCATCAAAAACAACACTTAACTGCAGCACCACAGCTGAAGCTAGCACATCAAACTGTATTTAGATAGCGCTTTTCATACATTTATTAAATGCAACAAAAAGTGCTTTACAAAAAGCGTTAAACATACTTATGACATATTCCCCATGACGAAACACTGGAGCTAAAAGCTAAAATACAGCAGGATAAGATAGGCTAAGAAGTTAGAAATACACACTAAACAAGTTTAAAAGTAATACATCAAATCCTAAAAGTAGGTCTAGAAAGCAAAACCTGCTAAAACAAGCATAAAAACAACTTAAAACCATAAAGCCTGGGTAAAACAACAAGAAAAGCTAGTTAAAACAAGAGTATACAAGAAAGACTAAAAGGAACCAGCTAAAGCCAATTTAAATCAGAATCAGAATCATCTTTATTGGCAAGGTTCGAACATTGTCCAACAAGGAATTTGACTCTGGTTTGAATTTGACTCCTCAAAAAGGTGAGTCTTGAGCTGCTTTTAAAAAGCATCAACGGTCTCTGCGTCTATGGGTATGTGATGGCTCTGAGGTGATCAGGATGTTTCAGGTAACAAAGGGAAGTCCGTTTTCCTTCCACTTCAGGACCCAATCAGACGCCGCGCTGCGATCAGAGAGGGCTGAGCTCTCTCTGCTGGAGATGCTTCAGGAAGCTGCCGGCAGACGCCGTTAACCTTCCACGGCCAGGCCAAGCGCTCCTCATCTGGGCCAGATATTAACATTTAATAGAGACCACTGGATAAATGAGGCAAAGGTTTTAACTAAGACTACAGCAGCCATGCAGCACTAAAAAGAAGGTCCCATATTCACACTTCTGAAGTCTGCTTATGTGCTAAAAATGTTTAAACCTTATGAACACTGTAGAGCCTTCTGGCTATTTTCTCACCCCTTAAATGAAACTAATCAGCATAGCAGATAAATATGATGCTACGTATCGTTTCTGAAACCTTTAGAGTCAGGAATAGTGAAAATATTGGCCCCGGTGAATCTCCAGCTAGAGCATCAATCTGAAACTATTAGGACGTCAAAGATCACAATTATTCTCACAGTCCTGGCACACCAGTCTAGTGTGGACATTTGTGCTGGTTTTACTTGTGATGCAGTTTAACTTGGGACTCATCGGTTCCCACAAGAGCAGCGAGGGGTGTTGTGGCAACGGCAGCGTTTACCAACGCAGAACCCTTTGGTGTGTTCGGTTCTGTTAGGACGCCATTTGTAGCCAATGAGCCCGTTTAGTTTTAGTTTGGCAGATCTGATTTACGTCTCGTTTTACAAGTCATTCCGACCAGAGTCTGGAGAACCACGTAAAAAACACTGCAGGATTGGGATAGCGACAAGATGGAAATCAATGACGTGGAAAATAACATCAAACAAGGTCTTTACTAAACAAAGACAAAGCAAAGCAAGTCAGATATTTGTAGAAACTGTGTTTAGTGTCTGTGGAGCATCTTGGAAGAGACGCAGGATTGGAACCTCAGTCGATCAGCAACATTCTCTTCCTCCACAGCAATGTAATGGCCAAGAGATTCATTTGTTAAATTTGTTTATTGTATGTTATTTATTAGTGTTATTTGAGCCACTCACAGCTACTCTCATTGCTGTAACCACAATCACATAATTGATGCGTACGAAAGTTGAAATAGCTTGTGGATGATGCCAATGATGGATTTACATCTAACTTTCAGTCAGGTGACTTATGAACTGTCAATTATCCATCAAGCTCCACAATGATCATGTTAACAGTAAATCAGATGGATTTGTCCAGGACTTTTCTCTTGCGGGACGGGAGAAGAAACTAAATCAATGCATCTCTAATATTGTGCAGCATGAATTCTCAGTTTTACGGGAACGGGCGGTAATGGTCAGAAATTCAGCGGGAGCGGGATGAAGAGAAGAGAACCATCCCGTGCAGGGCTGTAGTGCACGGCCTGCAACCATCGTGTCACCCAGAGCAACACGCTCCCCGTGTGTTCTGGGGCTTCGTGGCGAGTCCCGATACGTTTCATTAAAACTTCAGGTCAGAAGTTAGAACCCAGGAGTGAGAGGTGGCCTGGGGGAGCTGGAGTTTTGAAGATACTATTGGTACTCAGAATCTCTGGTGGAACGAACTTTTTCCATATTTTAAATTACCTTTAAGCTTCAATACACCAGTTACCCAAAACATCTTGTTTTTACTGAGGTTATGTTTGTTGCCTTCCTGTTGTAGATGTATTTGGGAAAAGGAGACACAATTTCTCCCTGCACGCACCACGTCATCAGTGGTGACACCTTTTCTTATACCTACACAGGTTAGGTACCGCCTGTTCCCTTTTAACCCACATTAAAAACACCCACCACCTTTAATATCCTTTAAAACACTAAAATGAGCACATTCACGCTGGGCTAAATGTTGGAAGACCCGTTAAAAAAAAAACCTTTCCGGGTGAAGCTGGAGCTGACGAACCGCTGTAAAGAAGCGACTCCAACATCTCCCAGTAAACCTGGGGCTCTACACAAGCGGAGCACAAGCTGCATCACGAGCCATCCATGTCCCTTACCTTCATAATAATGATTTCCATACTGAGAATCTCGTCCTCCGTGCAGGCTTCGTCTGTAACGTAGGCAAACTGGTAGACCTTAGGAGGATACATCTCCTGAGAGGGGGAGAAGAACAAGATGAGCGTTGTCACAATAACACCGTACCCACATCGTCAGGCAGGAGTAGCTACCTCTCAGGTCCACGGTCTCACACTCACCTCCATTTTGGCAGCGATGAAGAGACACGTGATGCCGATGAGCTGCAGCGTTGACTTGAAGACGTTTCTCTGTGTGGCCATGAAGCGGTCGAAGTAGTCCTGGGCCAGGTGATACGTCTCCCTGTGCAGTTTGTAAACCTCGCTGACCTAAACGTGCACAACAACAAACGTCAAGGGACGGTGAAACCAGGAAACCCCTTCAGCTCCAGTAGCTCAGAATCTGATGATGCAACATGAGGTTACGAATCTGTGACGTTTATCCACGGCTCTATCGTCAAATTTGACTCTCTATCCATTCAATTAGTCGGCCAACGTTCCTTCTCCAGGAACTCGGGTCTTTTTTGGCACTTTTCTTATTCTATTCTTTTCCACTAGAACTCAGCTTGGCTCACCTCCACTCGGTTTGGTTCTTTTCCACCAGGGGTCTAACGTGCTGAGTAGATACTTTTCTGTAACTATTCTGCCGAGGTTCTAAGCTGCTGAGTCGGCTGTATCTGACATCATCACACTACAGACCACCGATTGGTCGGGGGGTTGGAGTCAGACGTCTGAGTCAGGAGGAGGAAATCAGAGAAAGAGACTCTGACGGATTCTGGTTCATTTTATTCAACAGGCAACGCAGCAAAAAGTCTGTTTCTGATCCATCTCTGAGGTGCAGATGTTCATAAACCTGGTGCTGAGGAGAGAATTAAAAAGGGATCTAGACGGAGATAAGGAACGACCAGATCTACCAGGAGCTCTGTCTCTTCATAGCTGCTCACGGCTCCAGCTGACTTTTCAGCTGTACCGAGACAAGCTAAAAACATTAAAAAGCATTGCCGTTTGAAGCTTCTCTCTCTCTCATTTTTCAACTTGATATGGAACACAAACCACAGACCCAGCAGCACATCTATCATCTCCTCCAGGTTCTACATCTTTAGTGTTGTTGTCTTCTTCGTTTAGATACACAATCAAATACGTCACAGCAGCTTCTCCAACCTCCTACTTCTGCTCCAGGTGCTGATTGTTATGGAAAAGAAACCAGGCCGAGTTGAGATGAGTAGAGCCGAGTAGGTTCTAGTGGAAAAGTGCCATTAGAGGTTTCTCAGAGGTCGGGAACTAAAGGGGGGGCTCAGGCCGACACATTTCACCACAAAACAGCCCCATTAACTACTCTGTGTGCGCGTGTTTGTGTCACGTGGATGCTGAGATCATAACCATGACACACTTCACCAACTCTGAATCTAAATGCAAAACACTCAACCCGTTTTGTCCAAAATGGCCGTTTGCACGTCAGAGCAACCACCTCCAAACTCAGAGCTCCTTACAGCCTTTAAATAACTCCTTTACAGTGGTGGGGACACAAACGCTGGTTAGGAGACACTACGGACCTCGATGAGCCAGTCCAGGAGCACCGTCCTCATCTTGGGCTGCAGGTGAGGATGCTTCTCCAGCATGTGCACGTCCCTGGAGTACGTCTTGTCCTTGGCCAACATGTTGTTCCACACCACATCCTTGCTGGCCCAGC
Source organism: Cololabis saira (assembly GCF_033807715.1). Lineage (NCBI taxonomy): Eukaryota > Metazoa > Chordata > Actinopteri > Beloniformes > Belonidae > Cololabis > Cololabis saira. The sequence continues at coordinate 8,275,933 of NC_084588.1, read as the reverse complement.
TGACAAAAACACAGAAAATATTATTTATAATCAAATTGTTAACCCGGTTACACAGGCAGGCAACGCCAAGACAACGAGAGTCACACAGCAAGAGGGCTCACCAGAGCGCTGGCAGCGGCGCGCAGCGGACGGGGGTCACAAAGATGTCGTGGAAGAAAGCCGCACTGGTGAGCGGCGCCTGGTCACACTCTTCCTGGTCCGGCGTGGGGATCCACCGGTGTGGACTGGCGTAGGCGGCGTCGGGGTTGCAGCGCACCTTAACGGGGGAGAGGAGCGTTAGGAAACACGGGGGGGGGTCACAGAGCACAGACCAACCCAGCGGAGACACGCGTCTTCAGGAGCTCACCTCACACTCACGCTGCTTCTTCTTGGTCATCTCTGCCACCTCTTCATCCAGGTCTTGTAAATGCTGAGGGTTTAAAGGTGGGATGAGGTTAAAACATGGTCAATCATACAAACACAGAGCTGCAGTGGTGTCCACAGGAGACACAAAAACACTCATATTCATCTGCTGGCTTTAGCTCAGCTGCAATATTTATAATTGTCTACATAATAATTGTGAGCTGGAGCAGTATTTTCAATTTACAAACTAACAAGGCACATGAAAGCTGCCATGTAGCATCACATTAGAAAAGGCCTGCCCTGTACTGAGTGGACAGATTCATGAAATAAAATAAATGTAGCTTAAAAGAAAAAAAGGATAAAATAAATTTTGCAGTTATAGTTTCCTTCTGGTAGGGTCATCATTTCAATCAGAATCTATTAATTTATAACACTGAATGTAATTTAGCAGTTTGTTTGCAGATTTGAAGTTCATATACTTGAAGGATTTACAGTACAACTTAAATTTGTTTAAAAGGCATTAAAGATAGGTGAGGTTTTCATAAATTTTGATTTGTGAATGTAGAATTTGGCCATTATGAGGATTGTGTTAGTCTGCAAATGATCTAGTCTCTTTTCCATGTGATTTGAGTTCTATCACTCAAATGTTTGAATTTCAGAGTTGCAAAATGAGTATACATTACTTTCAAAATTGAATCTTAATCTAAGGAATTCCTGAGGATAGATATCATTAATTAATTTGAAAAGCAGCATGCAGAGGCTAAACTGTGGCTTATAATGACTGTATGAGGCTTCTTAAAGTCCCAAGGCATCTGTTTGTTAGTGTTGGAGTACCAACCTGTGCTGCTGTGCTACGATGTATACATTTATATGGAGAGTATCCAACTCTTTAAATAGTATTATTAGGTGCTTAATGAATCCTGCACTCAGCTCAGTCAGGTTCACATCTACGTTGTGGAACCACTGGCGTTCATGTCTCTACACTTGCGCTTGACACCGTTTTCTTTTTGTGTCACTGTTGTTTTTAAGTCTTCTGTATTGTGGTTTTTGTTGTCTTTTATATCATAGGTTGTTGTCTTTTATATTGTGTATGTTGTATGTATAATTTTATGGTACTATGGACCTCTTCTCGAGATGTGTCTCTAATAAAGTGTGAATTGAAATATCTATCTGTTTTGGGTCTAAGTCATTTGTCAAATTCTGTCTGAAAAAAAGGTTGTTGCATTTTTTGTTCAAGGAACTGTATATGGAGGCAGCACCTTGTATTGGAAAAACTGAGATTTGTGTTGCGAGGCTCCCCAGATAACTTTGAGAGAACCTGGAAACCATTTATGGATTACATTGAAACCAAGCTTTAACTCTCCCACTTTCCGGTATACATCGCCAAGTTGAGGAAAGCCCTGAACTGCCTGTCTGGATTCTTTTTTTCTTTCTTTTGAATTGAAGTGTCTTGTAAATTGTTGAATGTCTGTTATGTTTTATATGTTTAAAAGAAAAAGCCAATAAAAAGAGTTTTTTTTTTTTTAAAAGGAACTGTATATCACCACTAAACAGGTTTGGTAAGTGACCAGTGGGCTGGTGTGTGAACATGGGGGTCCAGGGGCCCCCTGTACCTACAATGGCCACATCTGCCTTCCTCTTCCTGGAGCGCACCGTGACCTCTCTGGGAGCCGGGGCAGCGACGGACTTGGGCTCCTTCTCCCTGCAAGCACAACCACACCGTCCCTGGCTCAGTTTGGGAGGACTGGGACGTACAAACATGCCATTTTATCCCCCAAAAAACTAAAACAAAGTGGGTCCCCTGTGCTGCCAGCGGGCCACACATTAGGCCTGATTCATGGTTCCGCGTTAAATCGACGGCGTAGAGTAGGCGGCGACGCACACCGTACGGTATGCCCTACGCCGTTGGCTCTGCGTCGTTGTAACGCGGAACCATAAATCAGCCTTTAGCCGGACGGCTAAAAGGGCTCCATCAGCGCCTCTGACGTCACGACGCGCGGAACAGAAACCCGGGAAATGAAAAGGAGGTAAAACTCACCGCTGTCCTCGCATTATAGTCCCGGGGTGGACGGTGCGGGGGGCAAACCTGCAAGGGGGACAGTTTCGGGTTAGTTTTGAGGAAAAATATAAAGAAATATACCCCCAACCACCCCACATAAACCCCTAAACCCCCCTCCAAGCCTGGCTGATTTATGGTTCTGCGTTACGCCGACGGCGTAGGGTACGCGGCGACGCACACCGTACGGTGCGCGTCGCCTCGTACCCTACGCCGTCGATTTAACGCGGGACCATAAATCAGGCTGTAGGGTGCGCGTCTGCGGACAGCTGCTGCTCGGCCACATAATGGCCGAAACCAGCGCACAAAGACGCCTCAAACACACACACAAAACGCACAGATCCCACCAACAACACGGCATGCACGCATAATGCACACATAGTGGTCGGTTTTACCCCTAAATGTGGAGAAGTTAGCCGGACAGGTCGTGCTCGGCTACGTTGCAACAAGGCGTCGAGTTAATAAGTTGATACTTTGGGAGCAGAGTTGGGAGTTGGGGAGCCTTTACCTCCAGATCGAGCCCTAGGAGTCCAGTGGTGTGCGGGTCCCACACTGGGGTGGGGGTGCTTGGTCGTGCGGGGAGCCCTAGTCGTGCGTGGAGCCGCGGGTTCTGTGGGATCAGTGTCTGAACTCGCGCCTTGTCGGGACTGTGAGCTGAAGTCGCGCCGGCGGGGAGGAGTTCATTTAAATTGGCGCTAAAGCTCCGAGCTCATCGCTCTTTAACGCGCTGGTTTTACCTCCAGTCACCCCCGCTTTGGTGGATTTAAGCGTTAACAACTCATATGTTCGCTACGACCCACTCAATCCAGCCGCCGGGAACAGAAAAAGGTAAGTTTGTAAAGGTTTTATCGGGAGGGGGTGTGGCCGCCGCGGTGACAGCTGTTGGGGGCGTGGCCTGAGGGGGCGGGGCCTCCGACCCGGAAGTAGCAGCACCGCGTGGCTCGCCTGTCAGATGTAAACAAAGCCGGATTCTCCACCAAATAACCTCTATAGACGCACACACGGACCCCCAAAATGTTAGGATGGTCGGGGAGCGGGTCCATCGAGCCCCACGCGTGACTGTCACGCGTTGTCACCCACGGCAGAGCCGTTATTTCAGCTCTAATGAGTCTCGCTGCGAGCGGATGTTCCTGCCGGCGCGTCATTTCCACGAGCGCCCAACGCCCCGCTGCACAAAGCTGCTGCAATGGTTAATGCCTTTTATTGCATACCAATTAAAACAAGCACACCTTACTTGTATGTAATTATATATAGATACATGGATTTTTATCACAATTTATCTGGGGGTTTCATTGATTAACAGAAATGACCCTTACTCGGTCACGTGATCTCGCCCAGAAACACCAAACATTGCTTAACTCTGTACTTTCGCTGCTCTACAAAATAACCATGAGATTTCTGGACCTCTTTGGACGATTAAAATCCGTCGTTATTGGGATGATTCACGTTAAAGCTTTGCCAGGTACGTGGTTGTGATTTTTTTTTTTACAAATGTTCAGGTGTAACTTTTTTTTTTTTTGTCCTACATGGCAAATGATATGAGGAGTAAAAATGCACAAATAGATAGCTTAAGTGTCGTAAAGAAACGTCCTCACGAAAGAATTGTGTCCTTCAGTGTTATACTTTTAAATGTTACATCCAGACTGCTTTTTTTGCCCCTTTATTCGCATGTCAGTATCATTTTGTTATTGTAGTCAGTCCATGTGAAGTAAGTTAGACATATTTTACTGTTACATGGTTGAATGTATAACTGCATAATATGTTGATAAGTGGGCTACGTTTTGTGCAATACTTTTAATTTATAAAGTAAGTAGATACTACTTTAATGTAAATACAACCTTAGATGAATAACACAAATAAGCAACATATGACTTGTCCTCATTTAACAAAACTGATCCAAATGCAGAAGCAGTTTGTGGGAAACCAAATACATGTGATTCATCCACCTTCATCAGCAATAACTTAAATAAATCATCTTCTATGTCATCAGTCTCTTCCACCGTTAAGACAGGTTTCTGGTCCCCTCTTCCCTAGTTACAACTTCTCTTCAGCTCTTTGAGGTTTCCAGGTATTTATTTATGTACTCTCTTACGGTCCCAGATCTCTGAGGCCTGGACTTTGACTAGGCCATTGCAGCAACCTGAATGTTTGTCTCGTGAGCTGCTCTGTTGTACATTTACTCATGGACTTGGGATCATTGTGTTGTTGGGTGACCCAGTTCCAGCTGAGCTTTAGCAGCTGGACTAATGGTTTCCCTCCAGAATACTTCAGGCAGGTTCCTCTGGACAGCCGTCGGCAGGCAGGGAGTTGTAACAGGGACGACGTCTTCCTCGGTTCCTTTGGCTGTTGTTTCTCCTTTGCAGTGCAGAACCCCGCCAGGATCCACCGGCCTTCCATGGTTGACTAAGGGCCAATCCCAATACACCCCCTACTTTCTACCACTAGCCCTCACTCACTACCACTAGCCCTAAAAATGAGTAGGGCCCTTGTAATCTTCCCTAGGGATTGGGCGTAGGGTACGGCGTATGGCGCGCGTCGCCGCGTAACCTACGCCGTAGGCTCTGCGTTGATGTAACGCAGAACCATAAATCAGCCTTTATTCTGGCGAGATCTTCGCAACAACGGGCAAGCGAGTGATTATGTACATTCACTGAGTGAATATTATGAAAGTAAAATATATATTTCTCGCTAGAAATGTAATCAAAACGCATTTTTATGCAGAAACTAACTCAAAATATTGATTTTATTCACTAAAGATTAGAAATGTCCGCAATGTTTTTTTGTTCGATTCAGTCTGCAAATGACGACGTAAAGCATTCTGGGAAATTTTTCTGGCCCTCCGTCACGAACTCAGCATCTGAAATCCCTCGCTTTTAAGGGGTAGATTCATACCCCCTACCCCTCGTTATGTCCACTACCCCTAGATGCAAAGAGGAATTGGGACACCACTAGCCTCACGGGAACGCGCAAATTGTAGGGGTAGGACTGAAAAGTAGGGGTAGTGGGGGGATTGGGACTGGCCCTAACTCAACAGTTAGATACAATCAGTGCCAAGTCAGCACAATGCTTCTCCAGACAGTTTCTGGGGAGCACATTGAAGTATCTTCAGCAGGGCCCTTTGGCCTTTAGTGAACCATATTATCTGAGAACTTGGAGACCAGAGGAAACACCTCAGACTCTTTGTTGAGGGTTGAGGGCTCTACTGCCGACCTGATCAGAGAAGTAGCTACACCACTGTACTGATGATACTGTATCGTCCACCAGGACGTGTCGGAAGAACGAGCGAAGCGTTAGCCAGTTTAACAGTTTATTACCTGTTACAGAATGGGTTACTGTTGGCCGTAATCCACGCCAAAACAACAAAAACCCCGCTGAACTCACTCAACAGCCGCTCAACAGCTGTGCTTCTCCCAGAGAGCTCAGACCAACCGCCACAAGCACGCGCACACTCACAACTCCCGTGCTTACCCCGGCCCTACCTGCTCTCTACCCACAGGCCTAACATTCAACAGAACATCTGAACATGACAACATTATACAGGAACATTACTGCAGGGTCGCTACAATACCATCGGTTGGTAAATGCCAAAATAGCATTCATTTGAATGCCAGGATGTAGGCTGTAACAAGCCGAGCCGTGTTTACTGAGCCGTCCCAGCCATCACATCATGGTTGACTGGTTTACCTGCTTTGGTCTTGTTGGTCCGAAGAACATTGTTCCAGGAGTCGTGCAGTTGTTATCAGAAGAAACTTAACAAATCTGATAATATGCTACCATGTTCATTTAGAGATTGGTGGATTTCTCCTCGCATCTCTTACAAATAACCATTACTTATTAGTTTTTTTTTCTATTTTTGCTCTTCTGAGCTTTATATTGCAATATCCCCCTGAAGCCTGGGGAGTCTGAGATGTAGATCTTGAGTTATTTTGTAATCCCTATAAGCTTTGCAAAGTCTGATATTTGGTTGAAATGGTTTGATATGAATATTGATATATAAACTGTATGTAAGGAGGTTTTCTGTCTGTCTAAGGAACCCCCCTGGGGCGCATGAAAATGTCCCAAATCATCGAAGAAGCATGCCGAGGAGGCAGACGTCTACTGTGACGCAGGAGTTGTAAGTTGTTTTGTTGTAAACATTTGTAATTCTCCCACCAAGTTAGTAACCGTTACTTGTAAAAACCTCTTTTTCCAGGATGGTTTGATCATTGAAAACATGCACGACATCCCGTACACGTTCGGCGTGGGTCCGGAGGTGTGCGCCTGCATGACCTCTGTCTGCGCCGCCGTGAGACGCTCCTGCCCGTCGCTGCCGCTCGGGGTGCAGATCCTGTCCTCGGCCAACCAGCAGGCGCTGGCCGTCGCTCTGGCCTCAGGTTCACATCAGCAGTCCAACTGATGCTCACTCGCACATAAGACTACGTCTGCAGACAGAGTTTATACGGCAGAGCGTAGGGCTGGGCATCAATTCAAATGTCAAGAATCGATTCGATTCCGATTCTCAAGATTCAGAATCGATTATCACCATTTGATTCGATCCGATTCGATTTGATCCGATATTGATTTGGGTTAGTGTTAATAAAAATGTTTTTTGAGCTGTTACCTGAATTATTTGACTGTAAAATAACTAGTGAAATTAAAGCTGCAAGCAGCGATGAACGGGCCCTCGCACCGTTGTGCACGTTCAGGCTGCAGTGGAGGAGCTTGTATGACTTACATGTAGATTCTTCAGGTCTGGACATGTAGTGGATGAAACCACCCACGACTCTCTATATCAAACCATTCAAAAGTTATGGCAGAAAGTAGGGACTATCAGATATCGACCAATCAGAAGAAGGGGCGGGGCTAATTCAGGCCAATGAAGGTCAAGTACTCAATACAGAGTCCGATGCCACCACCCACAAGTCTTTATGTCAAACCATTCAAAAGTTATGGCAGAAAGTAGGAACTATCAAATATGGACCAATCAGATGAAGGGGGGGGGGGGCACGCTTTTTGGTGTCTATCGTCACCACGGTAACGCTTTTGACTGAGAAAAGTAATGCGCATCGTTGCAGGATGTAGACGCACATTTTGATGTATAACACACCTGGGTGCACGTTACGGTTCGGGTCGCATTAACGGCCGAAGAAATGGCATAAATTGTGCCAAAATTACACGATTAATTCAAAATGGCCGACTTCCTGTTCGGTTTCACCCATGGCACCAAGAGACTTTTCTTTAAGTTGCGACATGATACAGGTGTGTACTGATTTTCGTGCATGTACGTCAAACCGTATTGTGGGGTTTGAGGCACAAAGTTTTCTAGGGGGCGCTGTTGAGCCGTTAGGCCACGCCCATTAATGCAAACCATTAAATATAAAATTTATCGCCAGGCCTGGCTTGCGTGCAAAATGTGGTGACTTGTGGTGACACTTATGTGGTGACACGTTTAGGGGGGCAAAAAGGCCCTCCTTTCGTCGGAAGAAAAATAAAAACGAGAAAAAACGAGAAAAACATTTCATACAGATACAATAGGGCCTTCGCACTGTAAGTGCTCGGGCCCTAATAATAATTTCACAATATTTATTGTGAAATAACTAAGAAATACATATACATTTAAAGTGCAGTAAAAGAAAGAAATTGCAACAGCTCATGCATTAAAAAAATCATTTAGCTTGTCTAATTTATTCTGTCACCAGACACACAGCTGGCCATGAAGCACCAGGCATTTTATAGGTTTGTCATGACAAACCGTGTCCAATAAAAGAGAAACCAAACAAGCTATAGTAAATATGAATAATATGAACTTCATTGAACTAATATAACACTATATAACAAATTTAAGCTGAAATATCCAGCATTTTCTTTAAAGAAAAGTTAAAGAGCATATTGCAGGTTGGAGACCCCTGTGAATCAATGTGTAGGAAAATAATGTAGGAACTGAATTTTCATTGAAATACGCATAAATATATACTACAGTGACCTCCAGAGTTGTTTTTGTGAGAGTATTTTACTTCCACATCTGAAAAAGCTGAACCGGAAGTGACGTCGCACTGGGGAGTGCGGTGAATTCAACAATAGGAAAAATAATGGATCTTAATGTTAGTTGTGACACTGAAGAGGTTGTGAATGTGTATTCACACCAATATGACGGGCCACAGCCTTATAATTACGAACCCGTTAGGCCCCCCACGTTATTTTGATTGACAGCTGAAACTCGCTTTTTAAAAGGCTGATTTATGGGTCCGCGTTACACCAACGCAGACCCTACGGCGTAGGGTACGCGGTGACGCACAGAACGCTGCGTGCGCCGCGTACCCTACACCGTAGGCTACGCCGTCGATTTTACGCAGAACCATAAATCCGCCTTTATTCACTGCAGCACTCGTGCTCCTGAAAGAAACTCCGAAAATTACTCCTTAAAAATGGGTGAGTACTTGTAATCTGTCTACGTTTGTACTTTCTAAACAGAAAACTGGCTTATTATCTCTTTTTTCTGATTAAAAGCATCCGAAATAGCCGGGTATTTTTAAAACCGAATATTTCCCCGTATTTCCCCCCGTTCGTTTATCCACATTACATCTTTGTAAAAAAAAAAAAAAAACCTTCCGCACATAAACGAAGATCTGCGTTTTCGACCACATTCATAAGCTATTCTAACCTGTAGATCATCTGGTCTTCCGGCCTCCGGGCCGCCTCTGCTGCGCAGCTCCCCGCGGAGCTGCCATGTTAAATCGACGCAAGCCGGGCTGCAGCCCTGCTGCGCGTCGCCGCGTACCCTACGGCGTAGGGCTGCGCGTCGGTGTAACGGTGTCAAGAGCAGAGACCATTTATTTAATAAATAGCTTGGAGGACAGATGGTGGATCATCAGTAGTTCTAGGTCGCACGTTAGACGTCAGACTCAGAGCAGATTTGTTGTTGTTTTGGAGCATAATGTGACGTTGGAAAACGCAGAACTGCTCTCTGTCTCTGTCTACACGCATCTACATAAACGGAGTTTTCAAAAAATCTTCACTTTGCCCGGAGTCTTTTTTAAACATTCGTTTATTTGCGTTTTCATGTGGATGACAGGTCCAAACGTAGGAAAATATCTTCGGTTTAGCAGATACCGGCTACGTGTGTACAGGGTCTGGGCAGTAACATGGGGCAGAGCTGTGGAGACGTCTCCCTGGTGTGGCGTCATATGACGCGGTGTTCGAAAAAAAAAAGCGTTTGTAGGAGCTTGGCTAAAATCAGCCACTTTTTCCTCTGAATACGTGCCCTTATGTCTTGTAAAACATATTAAATCCTACATTAACTTCTCACATAGTCATTTTCACATAAGGTCAGGTATCATTTTTGAAAAAATTCTAACCTGCAATATGCTCTTTAATTTAGTTCAGGAATTTTCAAAACCAGCGCTTTGTTAACGCTACCGCTACTCTTCGGTGCCATGTCCATTGTTTGATAGTTCCACACCACGCGCATGTGTGAATTAAATGACGTGACTACTGGGATTAAAGTTCACTGGGCAAAAATGTAATAATGGAAAAAAATCCATCTTTAGACATATGAATCGATATTTAGGAATTAATATGAGAATCGATTTAGAATCAGAAAATCGATTTTTTTCAACACAAGCCTAGCAGAGCGGAAGAGAGTCCTGTGTTATAACTCGAATAAAACGTTATTTTCATGTATGGTGATTCATGTTAGATCTTCATGTAGAAACCTGGTGGGTTTTGAACAGTGGTCAGCCACAGCCAGTGGTTTGTCAGCCGCCGTGTTGCAACTGTGTGGTTCCAGGTCTGGACTTCATCAGGGCAGAGGGCTTTGTGTTCTCTAGCGTGGCAGACGAGGGCCTCCTGAACGCCTGCGCCGGGGACCTGCTCAGATACCGCAAGCAGATCGGAGCCGAGCATGTGCAGATCTTCACCGACATCAAGAAGAAGCACAGGTGAGATCTCTGTCCGTGCGGCTGGGTGAGCGAGCAGACGCTGGGCCAGAGCACCTTCGGCATGTTTTTCCTCTGCGTACAGGTATAGTGGTCCATCAAGGACTGCATGACATTAGAGCAGTGACACCCAGTTATGGAGCCAAATCAACTTAAGTACAGTACAGTACAGTTGAAATTTTTTTTTTCAGTTTCAGATCTTTTTTTTCAATTTCACATCTTTTTTTTTTCAGTTTCACATCTTTTTTTCTCAGTTTCACATCTTTTTTTCAGTTTCACATCTTTTTTTTCAGTTTCAGACTTTTGGCCCTGATCTGGCGTAGGGGGCGTGGCATCAACTGAGAGGGGCGGGGCATCATGAGTGACAGCATAACAGAGAAGGCTGGGGACGTTCCTCAGTCTTGTTGCCTTCAGGAAACGTAGGTTGCAGAAGTTATCAGTATGGTTATAGTACAAGTATGATTCAACACTGTATATACACCATATTCATGTGATTGGCAGTGGAAAAAACTAACAGTAGTGACACATTTCTGTTTAAAAAGCTGTTTTAGACCGTACTTTGCACCAATCACAGTTTAAAAGCAATAAGCTATGCCAGACTGTACAGTTCAACAGCCACACTTTAAAGTTTGACATTTCCCACTTCCACATTATGGTTTGCGATGGCGTCCTCTCCGCCAGGACGAGCCGCGGCCCCAGCACTCAGGTAAGAAATGTTAGCTACTTTTTCAATAGATGCTCTGGGGAAATATCTTAAGATTTATAATGATGTGTAGCGTGTGTAAACAGGTACATACAGGCAGAGCCGGCCCAAGGCATAAGAGAACTAAGCGGCTGCTTAGGGCCCCGTGGCCATTAGGGGGACCCCAAGAGTTAAAAAAAATAATAAAAAAATGTTTATATGAGTGATGATTCATACATTATCAAAGGTATGTTATTGTACAAAAACACAATAATTGATATTATTACGTAAACAATATTATGTTAACAGACTAGAGTAGATACTGCTGGCATATTGACTGCTGCCTCTCGGCTCCAGAGCTGCACTGGTATATCGTTCGTACATTTGAATTTATTCTTATATGGAGAACATACTGACGAGGTACTGTTTATCTAAGTTTACCGATTTTAATTATAGTTCTAGTTTTTGTAGTACTTTGTTGTTGCACATTTCTGTTGCAGTTTATTTAAAACCAAAAATAAAGTAGATAACGTGTTTACAGTAAATGGTTTATAAATGATCTATTTGATTATTTAGTTTCTTTTAGTAATCCTACACTGTAGATGACACTCAGTATCACACTTAGTTCTACATCACTTTAAATATTAAGTGTAAATAAACCCCAGGCCGCTCTTGTAGCTGAATTTGCTCCATTTCAGATTAAAAACCATAGATGGTAAAAACCTGCCAGGCTGAGAGTAGGATGATGGAAACAACACTGCTGCAACTGTGCAGCTCTCTGACCTTTGACCTGTTGCTTCTCTGTGTGGCCAGTAGGGGCAGTTGCTGACTTTGTAAAATATTAATCGAAATATTTTTCTCCAAGTTTGTTAATCTGTTTTCTGCTTCCATGGTCTTAATCCCTGTGGATTACAATCTAACTACAACAAAAACTTCTTGCATCTAGTTTTACAAGTGTATTTGTAATGACAGGGAAGAACATGAAATACGTTTATAGTGGGTGTGTGAATGATCAATAATCAGTTTTATTGGCAGTAATAGAGGGCTCCAAAGTCAAATTTTGCTTAGGGCCCCATGGAGGCTTGGGCCGGCCCTGCATAAAGGGAAAAGACGTGTTTAGGTGCATGGGGAAAGATGGAGATTAAACATAGGGCAAGCATTAACTAGCTTCATTCTATTAGCTAGTGGTTCTGAATGTTACCCTCCTTACAGCACAGGAGTCAAACTGAGTCCATGGAGGGCCGGTGTCCGGCATGTTTTACATGTCTCCCTCTCCCAACACACCTGATTCAAATGAATGGCTCGTTATCAGGCTTCTGCAGAGCTTGGTGATGAGCTGATCATTGGAATCAGGTGTGTTGGAAGAGGGAGACATCTAAAACATGCCGGACACCGGCCCTCCATGGATTCAGTGTGATACCACTGCCTTACAGTTTACAGTTTACAGTTTACAGCTCAGGTATTTGTCTCTAATGTGTATTGTCTTTGTTATTAATATCTGTGTTTGCCAGAATGTCGACTATAACTCTGCAGTGGCTGCAGCTGCACAGAGCCTTATAAATGTGCTCACGCAGAAGTTGTTAATTGTTAGTTTTAGCTTTTCACAGTTAGTTTACATAGTATAATCTCTGCAGTCCTCTTTGTTGTATTCTGATACGTTTAGCTATGGTTGATGCCTTCCAAGTTTAGCTCACTTTACATATGTCTTAAGTGATAAATTGCATGCTGTTTGTTTGTTTATAGGCCTATTATGTTTCTGTAACTTAAATAATTTAATCAAGCCAGTACAGTAATGTAAAGTGACGTCTGTTTAGTCTAGGAGCGACGGAAAAAGGGACTTTCTGCAGAGACTACTGACTAAAATTTCCCAGGTCACACAAAGACTGCCCTTAGCTGTAGACTATTTACAATTTATAGTCAACCAGGAGATGCTTCTTTTTAGGTCATTGATGCACCGATCGATCGGCAACCGATCCGTATCGTCCAATAATGCCCCTATCAGTTTTGATCGCCGTTCTCAAAATAATAGTTGAGAGTGGGCCTATCTGATGACGTTTACAACAACAAACCGTGCTGCGTTCGTACACCTCATACCCAGGTATCCTGAGGAGATGTGACCGGCCTCACCGGTATGGGAGCTTTACAATGTCCCAAAAGGACAACAAATTTGCAGTTTGCAAAGTGTGTCCAAAGGAGATACCCAAGGATGAATGTTAGAAAAGAATTTCAACACAACGAAGCCGATAAGACATTTGAAGGTTTCTCACATCAAGGAGTATATTGAGTTTTCAGAGTTGGCTGCCGCTAAGGCAGAAAAAGAACAGGAGGCGCAGCAACACCGCTAACTGCTTGGATCCCGGTTCGCGCTGCCGAGTTATTTCACTGATGAATGTCCGCCGGAGTTTTACCAGACTATATACAATCACATCTAAACCCTCATGCAGGACGACAGTCGTGTCAGTCGCTTCACGGGTAACGTTTGGAGTTCTAGTGAAGAGTTGTGCTTCACTCACAAGAGTTTCCTCACACGCGGCGGATGCTTGATTTGATTTATTTTAACAATTCAAGAGAAGATAAGAAAACAAAGCAACAAAACAAAGAATTTCATACTTTAACACTTGATATCCTAATTTACATGTGCAAAAAAAATGCTAACACTAAAGCTTTCACAAAGCTTAAAAATTCATAATACATTTTTCATTTTAAGATTTTTTCCTTTTTCCACAGGAAAACTAAGGTTTATAGTTTAAAACTTGTATCAACTCTAAGAGAGTGACATATCTGCTGTTGTCTGTGTTGGTGCACACGTTGTGTTGTTCACATAATTATTACCACAGGAAAGCTTAAACTGATAAACTACACTTACTCTTTGTAAGCCGAGCCTAAGTCGTCTCTAAGGGCCTGATTTACTAAAGGTTTGCGTGCGTAAAAACCTGTGCAAACTTGACATCACCCGCAAACCAAAGTGCCAGCTGATCTACTAACAGCGTGCAAAGAGGACTGCGTCTCTCAAATGAGCAAAATAGCACACGCTATTCATTTAGTACTTTTGCCCTGATGAATAATCAATATGGGGCGTACCCGGCAGAAATCCTAAATACTGGGAGGGGAAGATGCAAATTGCTCCATTTACCACCCGCAATGAGATTTACCAAGCCTGAAAGTAATTGCGCGTATTGTGATTGCGTCTGTATTTAATACGTTCGAAAGGAAGGTGCTAATCTGCTGCTGCCGTTATTGTGGCAAGGAGGCGACATCCAAAATCAAAGAATACGCAGAGAGAGAGTCTTTATTCTGCTGCATGCTATTTTAAAAATGGTTGCACAAGTTTTATTAAAGGCCACTTTTTCTTTAGTTCTCCGCCTTATATCTTGCGACCTTCTTTTAATGTGCCTCCCTCCACTCGCCCACAAGCAGGCCAATTTGTGCCAAAACTTTGTATTTTATTGATTACTTATTATAACTTATCTTATTAAACGTGAAATCATCCTTCGTAAATTACATTTAATTAAAGGCCGTGCTTATTAATCACAAAACACAGGTTAAACATCATGACCAAATCCGCTCCGACCCGGTGTGTCAGTGATCAGCGCAGAGACTGCAGCTTCGCCTGAATTATGGTTCCGCATGAAATCGACGGCGTAGCCGACGGCGTAGGGTCGCGGTGCGGTGTGCGTCGCCGCGTACCCTACGCCGTCGGTTCTGCGTTGGTGTGACGCGGAACCATAAATCAGCCAATCAGGGAGCAAGGGGTTGGGGGAGCTGGGTTGATGTTGATCCGCGGACAAAACTTGTTAAGGAGCATCAAACTCACTCTTATCTACGCAGAAATAACGCTAAAATATAAAGAAGGCTTCCCAAAGTGTGATCTATGGTGAAATAGGAAAATTAAGATGTGCAACTCTTCTAAAGGTGAGACATGCATTTAATTGACTTCATGGCGCCAGCCTTGGCGTTTATTATTACGCAAATGTGGAATGTTTGGGTCCGTCTAATTTCGTCAAATTAAATTCGGAGATTCACCGTTCACATTTTTATGTGTATGCGTTGTATGAGAGAGAGATGGAGAGGGCGAGGGAGGGAGAGACGTGGCCTGTACGTCGTTGTTTTTTGTTTTTTTGCAGTTTGGGTGCACAATACACGTGTGTGTGTGTATTAAAAAGAGATTTTGCAGTATGTTGTGTAATTGAAACTGGTTTGCTGTGATCGTTGATGGCAAACTCATATTAAGCATTTACATCGCTGGTTATTATGTGCCCCCGAATTAGATCTGTTCTGCCGCCGACTCTGTTTTAACCTCATCTGCCGTTCTTTTTGTGTTACCAACTGCATTTATTCTATCGCAGATTTTCGCCGATATTGCGTTTCTTTTGGTAATGTTTAAATGTCTTTGCTGTAGTTCATGAATGTGTTTATTTGCCTCTTCCAATAATATTTGTAACTCCACCGCGTCAAATTTCATTTTGCGCTTGCGACTATCCTGCTTTCCATCCAGACTCCATGGCGCAAAGTTTGCGCCGCAAACCGTAAGACACGCAACAGCTCATTTAAATACTGCAGTTTGCACCTGTTATCAATTGCGCACGCAATCTTAGTTGATCACCAGCAAAACACACAACAACAGCACGTGCAAACTTTTTCAGTGCACACGCAATTTAGTACTCTTTATTTAGGATCTTAGTAAATCGGGCCCTAAGAGTCTCTAGAGGGAAATATTGCACATTGTCTCAGCCTGCAATAAAACTGTCAATTCATCATACTTTCTCATCTTCTAATTTTTATACCTAATAATATGATGTCAGTGTTGTACATGAAACAACAATATTGAAGAATTTATGGATTTCATGCTGTGATCGGCAATATCAGGATCGGCAGATACTGATTTTGGTGATCAGTGATCGGCCCTCAAAATCCTGATCGGTGCATCTCTAGTCGTCGTTGGGCCAGGTTGAGATGCCACAGGAGGTAGTCAATGCTTTGAGCTTACAACGCTTGTCAATACAGAGGACAACTCTAATCCGACCTCTAGTCAGGTGCAGTGGTTGCAAGGAGAAATGGGACGGCCAAAATATGTTGTCTCCTCAGAAACTACAAGGCCTGATAGAAATGTCTCTACCAGTGTCATGGATTGCAAAACATCTGGGTGTATCTGAGAGGACAGTGAAACAGCGCAGGCACGATAATGGCCTTTCCATAACACAGTTCTACAGTAACTTAACTGATGAACCACTGGACAATTTGGTGAGGTCAGGGGCCAGGACACCACATGTAGGATATGGAATGATGAAAGGAATCCTGCAGGCCGTGGGAGAGAGTGTTTTCATCCATCCACCCTGTTGGTGTACCGTACTCTCAAGAATGACAAGATTGGGGTGTGTTGCAAGAAGGACATATTCTGTTCAGGGTCCCCTGCACTTGGTTCATATCGACACAAATCATAAACTCATCAGGTATGTCATACCTTTGATGTTTAAATGCTATTTAGATGTACAATACAGGATGAAACGTTAAAAAATGGAATATGATTACAAATTTTACTTGACCTTTTTAACACCATTGTTTTGTATCAACAAGTTAATGCAAATCTGTAAAGATACTAATTTAAACTGATTTTTTGATGGTTTTTCAAGAAAAGTAATTTCTTTTTCATGAATAACCATTATTTAACGACTAAGTGAGATGATGGTTGAAAATGACAGATATGTGTCTACTGCTAAACTTGCTGTAGGTTTTACAGGTCCTTTTAAGAGATCTATCATTATCCTTCTAATACCCCGTAGCAAACATATCTGGTGTGAACAAGCTTGTATTTACATACATTTATAAGTCTGAAAAATGCTTGTATTTATCTCCGCTGACTGATATTCTCTGCTCCAGATCTTGTACCTGGTGCTGCCACCAATAATAAAGCATCCACTGCACTTGATTTCTCCTTGGAGGCAGCGCAAAAGTATGGATTTCCATTAAGGTACGACCAACAAATAGGTGTGGCTCATTCCTCATTTATGCATTGGCTGTCAGTTATGTATAATGGTTTGTATATGTTAGTTATCAAACAAATGTTATTGGCCATCAGCTCCAGTATTTGTGTTGCGTTATGCACATCAGTGCATAATATTTTGACCAGTAAGATGACCAGAGAGTTATGCACACCTACAGATGTCACTCGTTTCATTTTACCGCTACTATATACCTCCTTTTGACCATAATGTCGTCAGCAATTGCAGAGTGCTGCTATCTGTATTTCTGCTGGTTGATTCAAGGGGAAGTAGAGCTGTGAAACCAGATGTTTGTTTGTTGTATGACTCTTTAAAAAATACTTTTAATTTTAGCTGATATTTAACATTAACAGCTCTTCTGTGAACTAAGTCAAATAAATCTGTGACAAGTCTGTTCGATAACAACTGTGTGAAAAATGAAAGCAATACACGTGGGAAATGGATGATACCAAGTAACAAATAACTGTGTGCAGTGCAATAACTGCATGGCATTCATCTGTGCAGCTGATCTGCTGTTCACGACGCATATGATTTTATAGTCACAGAGCAGCCTACAGGCCAGTACTGCAGCATACCGGGACAAACTGATACAATGTTTTTTTTAAACCTTTTTTTTTATATTTTTGTACCTTAAGTGGCCAACTTGTAAAAAAACTTTTTTTTCGTCATGTGTTCTCTTAAGTAAGAGGTGACCAAGGAGTGGAAAAAGTTGGCATAGCGCGATGCATGTTCACTATTAGAGGCTGTGGAACGGGAAGTTTCCTGTTAGGAAAGAGTGTGCACAATCAAAGGTGTATATATATTTTTTTAATAACATTCAGTAGAATTAATCATGTCAGAGGTTGCCTTCCACAGTCATACTTCTTAAAAGTTCAAATATACTGTACAAGTTTGAGGGTAATTTGATGTTTTCTTTGAACAGAGCGTTTGCGCCGACATGTGTGGATGGCTGTTTCAAACGTGCACCATGAGGTTCTTCACAGCCTTGAGGATGAAGGTGTTCTAGATCCTCCTGATAGCATCCACCTGTTCTGGGCCCAGCACGTATTTCTGCAGAGGGATCTTGATCTATTCCGGGTGGGTTGGGATAACAACCCTCTAAGAACAGAGCTAAATCTGTCCCCACAACAACTGGACATTGGGACTCCTGGAGAATCCTGCTGATGCTCCAGACCAGGCAGAGGTACCAGGTAAAAGGTTTTTTTAAGCAAATATGGTACACTGTTAATATTTTTGTCCAATTTTCCTATATCATATAATTACAATGCTGACACCATTTCATTTGAGACAAGCGTTGTGCTTAAAACAGCTTTACAATACTTTAAAGGAAGCCCTCAAAACTTGTATCATGAAGAAACTTGGAGGTACAACTGTATTTTTACACTAGTAATTAAAATTTGGGGAAGGATAATTTAATCATTTTGTCATTTATAAAAACAGATGTTTCAAAGTAGTTTCCAAGCACCAGCATCAAGTAAATGAAAGATAACAGAGCAAATTTTATTCAAATACAAATAGCAGAATAAAAATGCTTATAATATCAAGTTGATGCTTAAAATGATTAAAATGCAATATATGCACTGTATATATTTACATTAAACATGCATTATGTATAAAGTTAGACCTCTGAATAACCTCTTGATAGGTGAACTGTTCAAAGGCGGAACAAGGCTTTTATTTCTTTGAAAACTTTGAAAAGAGCTAAAGAACTGATGACAATGTTGATACTTGCATAGTATCAGTTCTGTTTTGCTTCTTCTTTTAGATCTACTTAATATCTACTTCCCCATTCATTCATTTTTGAAATCTGTTTTTAAATGTAGGAACTTGAGGATGCAGATCTTCATTTCAACACTACCAGTGAGCCAGATGTGACCAGTTCTGCAGTGATTCTTCCAGCGGTTGAAAGTCCCTCTGTGAGCAGGATATGGCAGGCCTGAAGGCCACTATTGATGTTACAAGGTCATCTGATTCCTACGGCCGAGACATTTATTTAGCTGTATTGAACTATGTACTAAATTGTGTATCCTAGATGCAAACATTACATGCATTTCAAGGGTTTAATCAATTAAAAATGAACAAGTTCAGAATGAATGTGTTTTAAATGTGTATTTATTGTGCCTGACAACAGTGAAGCCACGTGGTAAAACAACAACAGTATTGCCATTAAACAATACTTGACTAATTTCTCTTTCCAAATATGGCAAGATCTTGGAATGCAGCACAGTATTACTTAGAATTGTGTTTCTTTAACCAGAACATAGTAGTAAAAACAGTAGCAGAGGGTGCTAAACATGTAGATTTAGGTTTAACTTTGAAAAACAGAGGCAGTTAACATTAGTTGCTTACACATTGCTAAATTCTTGGCCTAGATGAAAAGCCTCCATTAGAACCTTTTGAATTGGTCATAGGACCTCATGTCTTACAGGTAGCACAATAGTCTTGGCACATGCTGACACAACAGTGATGCCCAAAGTCTGCACTGCAGTCATGGTTACATTTGATTACTACAGAGAAATCCTTCTTTACTGTGATCCACTGCAGAAACCTTGCAAGTGTGATGGGATGTGGACCATCTTTGTCATTCATATGCTCCTGATCTTCAGCTATGAAGCAAATGGATGAAAAAAAGTGTTATATGACAGTATGCAGGTCTTGAATTTAAAGAAGTGAATTAGAGAGAGGTACTCTCAGCCACAAAACAGAAAAAAAATGATAAGAATAATTCAAATGTGTGATTTGTGGTTGTTGAACTGTACAGTCTGGCATAGCTTATTGCTTTTATACTGCGATTGGTACCAAGTACAGTCTAAAACAGCTTTTTAAACAGAAATGTGTCACTAATATCATTTTTTTCCACTGCCAATCACATGAATATGGTGTATATACAGTGTTGAATCATACTTCTACTGATATATTCTGCAACCTATGTTTCCTGAAGGCAACATGACTGAGGAACGTCCCCCGCCTTCTCTGTCATGCTGTCACTCATGATGCCACGCCCCTCTCAGTTGATGCCACATCCCCTACGCCAGATCAGGGCCAAGAGTCTGAAACTGAAAAAAAAGATGTGAAACTGGGGAAAGAAAGTCGTGAAACTGAAAAAAAAAGGTCTGAAACTGAAAAAAAAAATTAAACTGTAAAATAATAAGTTCATAATCCCTACTTGAATTTTCAGGTTCAAATCTCAGTTTTTCAATTACAATTTCATTTTCAAATTAGCAAAACTTTTGCCCTTGATTTGGCTCCATACCCAGTCCCCCATTTCCACTGAATCAATATAAACACAGTTTTGTGGCTTCTAGATGTCAAATAAAAGTTAGCAGACGTTTAAGTCTGCTACTCTGCTACTGCCACACTCCAATTGAGGATGATAACAAGCAAGGGTGCAAAAAAAACTTCCTCTTTGCTTCTTGCACCAAATCAAAGTGAAAGATCTTTTCTGCAGAATTCAAGAACAGTGTGTAACATGCATTTGTCCAAATAACGCAAAATTTAAAATGATTAAAATCACATTTTCTGAGAGTGTGCACAAGCGTATGCATAGCTGACCCTGTTGTACGTGTCTCCAGTTCCCATGCCCTGACCTCAGATCTGAACATAGAAGAGACAGCTCGTGCTGCAGAGTTCTTCCTCTCCGATGGGCTCATCGTCACGGGAACAGCCACGGGTGTGCAGGCTGACCCCCAGGAACTCAGAGGTAACGCCACATCTCATTCAGTAGGCCGGAATGCCGTCTGTGATTCACTGGGATGTATGCAAAGTAACTGTTGTGGACAGCAATGTCAGGCTGTATTTGTGAGAATGTTTCAGCACTGGTCTTTTCAATAATTATTTAGGTTTGAAAATGAATCTGGGAAAGCAAGTAAAGCCTCCTGATGCAACAGTTCATTCATGTGTAGACGGTACTCCCCTGTTCGTCCAGCAGAGGTCACTCTCTCCTTTAGTGGTAAACATTG
Source organism: Cololabis saira (assembly GCF_033807715.1). Classification (NCBI taxonomy): domain Eukaryota; kingdom Metazoa; phylum Chordata; class Actinopteri; order Beloniformes; family Belonidae; genus Cololabis; species Cololabis saira. Next base: position 8,254,982 of record NC_084588.1, on the reverse strand, counting down.
AGTTGATACCAAACTTAGGTGGCTTAAATAATCAAATCCTGATAACAAGATGAAAGTGGTGCAAAAGCACACAACAGTGAGCTTTTAAAGGGCTTCACGTCCTTTTAAAATGATGATAAATAAATGTTTAACTTTTGTTGGTGGGACAGAACCAGTCATGGTTTATGGCCTCTGCACAGAATTCCTCAGCCTTTGATTTGTCGTTTTTTACTTCTTCATAAGAGGAAAGAAACCTACAAATGGCAGATTATGAGAGAAGTGTTTGGTGCAAGTTTTCCTGTGTTTTGGATTCGGTAGGATCCGCTAGTGACTGTGTCTCTGATGGTGTTTGGCCAAGTATGCCTGAATTTCAAGCTAAACTTCCAAAAGAAAGTTTGTGCATGTTTTACGCTCCTTTGAGACCTTTCCTAGAGATAAACTACATTTGAACTCAGAAGATTTCCAGGTTGCAACTAGTAAAGCTCAGTTAAAACGCCTGATGTATTTTGATTTGCAGCTCGGAGAGTCGGACCAACCCCCCAAACGCTATCCTTCAACTCTAATATGGCCTCCCCTCGGTGCATGTGAAGTATATATTAACACAGGGGTTCTTAACCTTTCTGACCTTGGGGCCCAATTTTTTCAGTACAGAGTGGCCCGAGGCCCGTTAAATATTAACACTGTATAGCAGCGAAGGCCCAGAACATCATGATAAATATATATATATATATATATATATATATATATATATATTCAAGTAGCCTCATAGTTGTATCAACATCTGCATCTGACTGTTATATTAAAAAAGTACACATTTGCCCATTAACATGTGTAACTTCAATTACACATTTTTTTCTCTTAAAAATAAAATAAATAAATAAGATTTTATTTTATTTTTCAAATGCTATCTTATTTTATTTCTTTACCAGCAGTTTGAATTTCCCCTTTTCTTTGTTAATTGTCTCAACACATTTTTATAATAAATTAATATTTATTTACAATTTAAAAGTTTTGCAGTTTTTCTTTCTTCCCCTTAATCTTATGCCCTCACTTTCTGTCGTTCAGTGAGAGAACTGAGCTCTAATTTCTCCTGTCAGGACTTTAAATCTGGGCTGGATGGTGTCAGGTTCTCATGCACATGAGGAGGTGCTCATTGATGAACCTGGAACGATATTTAGTTTTAATTATGTTCATTGTGGAGAAAGCTGCTTCACAGCTGTATGTCGACCTAAACATGTTTAAGATGGTCAGCTTATTTTCTGTGACTTCAGTTCAGACTTTAGTGGATATGTTTGATGAAAAACTTTGTGTTTTGTTTCAGTGGCGTTTTACTTTCGCACTTTGAACGCCACGGTCTCTGAACGTATGAGACACTGGTTTTGTCCCAGTGGGAAGACTGAACCATGATGAATCTGTCCATTCCGGGTTGAACTTCCCTTTCCACCTGTTAGGCTTCTCATCTCTGTAAGAGTCAAGCTAATTACTTACTAAGTTTTATTTACATTAATAAGTTGTCAGGACTGCGCGTGTCGGATTTCATCCGAGCCTGATCAGCTGAGACGGCCGGGCAGAACCCGCAGCTCTCTGGCCGCTGCAGCAGAGTCACTTTCCGATGCTTTTGCGAGCCCGAACAACAGTCCAGTCCAGCAGACACATCTACATGTACAATCCTTCAGCAGTAACGATGGAGCCCACCGCCCGAGCGGCACCGACCTCCCCGGCTGCGCGGACGAGTCAGGATAAATGATGACGCCGCGCTCGCTCGCTCTGGGCGCAGACCCAAGTAATCGATCCCTGATCCTGGCGGATCTAAACCTACTCTGTGCAAAATGAAGGATTTTCTCTATAAATACACACCATTTCTCTTACTATTACACCTAGAGCTAGCTGAGGGTCTTCTTCTCCTCATTTGGTCGGGAGTTGCTATGCAGTCCCGCGGCCCCCGCGGCCCACACGTACAAAACTGATTTTTTTTCGCGGCCCACTAGATGGCGCTCGCGGCCCAAGTGTGGGCCGCGGCCCTATGGTTAAGAATCACTGTATTAACACACACACAGCTCACTTTGAGAAAGGTGGGCTGGAGCAGAGAAACATCTGAAACGGGCCGGGCAGGGGCAGCCACGGACCAGCACCGACAAACACTGGTAGAGTTGGCGCAGAGATCTCAGAAACTCACAAACCAAATGTGATACTTTTGGCTTTATAGATTTATTGAGGAATTGTTCCGATCAACTCGTTTAAGCTGATACAGTCCTCTGTGTTACTCTGGTTTCAGCAGGCTGTTTGGATCAGTGACGTCAGTGTAACACACACTTCAATATAGAAGTGATTAATCTGGAACTTAGTTTTATATATTTAAAGATTAGGTTCGGCTACTGGAGCAGAAAAGATAATTAATGAGGCCACACAACAAACTTAGTTCAAGCACCTGTATTAAACAGTCCAAACAAAAACAGTGGACAACACAAATATGATCATCAAAATAAACACAGTGAAAGCTGGGCCCAGATCACTAAATAAATGATAAAAAAACAAAATACACCTCCGGGGGATTTTTAGTCAGTCACTGTGGTGCAACTCCACACCACAGAAATGTGGGTTCTGATGTCCTCCCAGAGTATGCAGAAGGATGGTAAGTGCAGTTTTATCCTACCACCTAGCAGGATCAGCAAAGTTCAGGCAGTCCAGAGGAAATCAAACTCTCCCAATCAGCAGACATCCGTGGGTCCTGGTACAGTTGGCTCGCCACCTCTGGACTGGATCAGCACGCAGGATCATACATCCAACAAAAAAACCTGACCTGCATAACAGTCAGAGTAATTTTCAAAATACATCTAACTTTCCATCACAGTGGTTAGCTTACATTTTTTTACTGTTTGGTTTAACAGTGTAAACATAAAATAATAAAACAAACCAAAAGTGACGCAAAAGGTTTTCTTACCAAAGGAATCAGTAAACGGGCTCTCCTGACGTCTCAAAATGGCGACGGCGCACCGCCGACACACTACAGAACAAAGCGCCTTTTTTTTCAGTGCATTGTATTGTGCATTTTAGTTTCATTTGGTGCACGAAGGCACATAAAAAAAACACTCTACAATATATATATATAACCAGTGTCACTTAAACAGCGTCACGTACATCGAATTAAGAGCACTGCTCACAACACAACGGCCGCCATTAAAGTTTTACAGCCATGAATTTCTCATTTACAAACAGTCAAACTCACCCAGAAGAATCCAAATACACACAAAAACATCTTCACGGAACAGGGTTCGCTTCACTGGTGGTTATCCAGGTCTATCTGACAAGTTTCTGAACAAAGAAAAATATCACCTCCGTGTTTCTCACGTCTTTCTTTCCAAATCGTCTTTTTCAGAGACGGCGGAGTTTTTTTCTTCCACTTCCGGGAATTTCAAAATAAGATGCATGTTTTCTTTTTAATAAAACTCACATTACATTAATTTTTTTTCACATGCTCGAGAACATTTGTATCTCAACAGTAAATATTTATATGACCTGGGTTACACCCTCCCCCTGTGAAGGGAGGCACGTCCCTGTGCTCCTCCTTAGTGGCTGTGTAATTACTGGCACACCTGGAGTTGTACTAATTTGATCATCAACCCGTGAATCGACACCATTTAATGAGTTAACTAATGCATCACTGAGACTCTGGAAAAGTGATTGTACCACTTCTATTAAAGGATTTCCAAGCTCTGCATAATGGAGTCTTTTGGGTCCTGTCCTTAGTCTGTTTGAACACCTGACCGCCCTCTGCACCTCTCCTGATGACTCATCTGAATGTGTCATGTCAAGTTGGGTATCATTGTGAGGGGTATGATCTGTATTGTCAGGTGTGAGCATCTCAACTTCTCCATCAGGGCACCTGGAGGACACAGGAGGTATTTCTTTTCGCAAGAAAGAGTGTCTCTCCAACATTTTGGGGTCTGAGGTTCCAGGATCAGATGGCTTTGTTATTAAGGCTTCCTCAGCCACTTCCTGCGGAACCAGTCTCTCAGAGTCTGTACTACATGGTTCGGGAGGAGCAGCAGCGAGTTCAGCAGTGCCATCCTTAGTTATAACATCATCCACTGCCTCATCCACTCTAGGGATTGTGCTGCATGCAGGTGATTCCACCGGCACATACCTTAGGGGATACGATTCATCATCATCTGACTGTTCACACTCCTCATTTTCATTTTCACTGCCCGGGTTTTGACGAGTCCTTGGCTTTTTCGTCACCGGTGGTGGGGTTGAGCTCTCTGGAACGCTTACTGGCAAAAACCCGCAGGGTAACAACAGGTCCCTGTGTAGGGTGCGCAAGGGCCCCTTTTTCCTTTCTGGACACACTCTGTATACTGGGAGATCACCAGCTCTTGAGACAACTACATACACCTCTGCTTCCCACCTGTCAGCTAGTTTATGCTTCCCTCTCAATCGCACGTTTCTAACTAGCACTCGGTCACCTGGTTCTAAACTAGACTCTGTTACTCTTTTGTCAAACCTGAGTTTATTGCGCTCAGCAGACTTCTGAGCATTTTTATTGCAAAGTGCATAGCTTTCCTTCAAACTGTCCTTTAAGTTTTGCACATACTGTGAGTGGGACATAGACTGATCATTGACAGGAAGCTCAAAGGCTAGATCTACAGGGAGCCTCGGCTTCCTCCCAAACATAAGCTCATAGGGAGAAAAACCTGTGACTTCATGTTTAGTACAATTGTACGCATGTGCCAGTGGTTTAACATAATCTCGCCAATGGGACTTGTCTTTGTTGTCCAGAGTGCCTAACATTTGCAATAGCGTTCTGTTAAAGCGCTCAACAGGGTTTCCTTTCGGATGATATGGAGTCGTTCTTGTCTTTTTTATCCCTGCCATGACACACAACTCCTTTATAGTGCGTGACTCAAAATCTGGGCCCTGATCACTATGAAGCTTCTCAGGAAACCCATAATGCACTATAAAATGGTCCCACAAACACTTGGCCACAGTGGTTGCTTTCTGGTTTGGAGTCGGTATAGCTAGGGCGTATTTTGTGAAATGATCCGTTATTACCAGTATATCTTTGGTATTACTCCGATCTGGTTCAACACTTAAAAAGTCCATGCAAACTAGCTCTAGAGGTCTGCTGGTCCGTATGTTGACCATCGGGGCAGCTCTCTCCACTGGAGTCTTTCGTCGGACACAACGATCACATGCCCTTATTTTTTCCTCAACTGTTGAAGACATTTTCGGCCAATAAAACCTATCCCTCGCAAGGTCAAGTGTCCGTTCAACACCGAGATGACCCATTTCATCATGCAGGCTTTTCAGCACTAGCTCTCTCAGTTCTCGTGGCAGAACCAGCTGATAGGTGCTGGTATTGGCACTTTGTCTCTTCCTGTACAAAACTCCGTCTATGAGTTCCAACTTTTTCCGTTCTCTCAATAAGAAAACAAACTCAGGGAGCTCCGTCCTTACTAAAGGTGGGGGTGATTCCCCTGTTTGCATGTGAGTTATTATTTCTCTGATGCTGGGATCTGCGTGCTGCTTCTCTGACAGTTCAGCTACAGAGAGAGAGGGTACCACTGGCAACCCATGATCATGTTCCCCTTGAAAACTGAGGGGGATTGCCTCAGGACAGAGTGTTATGGACTCAACCAATGCAATAGAACGATCAGAAGGGTCAGACTTCTCATCCCTTAAGTAGACATCATGCCTCTCACAGATGGCCTTTATCTCCTCTGTATTAACCATCTCAGAGGTTTCGGTTTCAGACAGGTGGTTGGCAGTGAACTTACTGATCCTCTCTTGTTCTTTTTGTGAAGTATAGTCGTCAAACAGCTCACCATGTGACCGCCTGGATAGGGCATCTGCATCCAAGTTTTGTTTTCCTGCCCTATATTGCAACTTGAATGAATAGGTGGAAAGGGCTGACAGCCACCTGTAACTAGTGGCATCAAGCTTGGCAGTAGTGAGAATATAGGTGAGGGGGTTACTATCAGTAACTACAGTGAAACTAGCTCCATAAAGATAGTCACAAAACTTTTCAGTAACGGCCCACTTGAGCGCTAAAAACTCTAATTTGTGAGCCGGATATCTAGCTTCACTTGTAGACAATCCTCTGCTCGCAAAAGCGATAGCACGCAATTCACCATCTTGCTGTTGATATAAAGCGGCACCCAGCCCTGTACTGCTAGCATCTGTGTGAAGCAGATATGGTAGCTTAGGGTTGGCAAAACCCAGGACAGGTGCTGAAGTGAGCTTCTCAATTATAGTGTTGAAAGCTTGCTGACAAGAAGCAGTCCAGCGCTCACCAAACATTTCTTTGGGGTCACGATACTGAGCAGAATTCACCTTTTTCTTGTCCTTGCGGGTTGGAGGATATCCAGCAGTTAACACATTTAGTGGCTTCACAATTTGGGAGAAGTCTTTAATGAATCTGCGGTAGTATCCGCAAAACCCCAAGAAAGATCTCAACTCCTTCAGATTTCTCGGCTTTGGCCAGGTTTTAAGGGATTGCGTTTTTTCGGGATCTGTCTCAACTCCATTTTGTGAAACAATATGGCCTAGATATCTGACTGAAGACTGGAAAAATCGACACTTTTCAGGCGAGAGTTTGAGGCCATACTCTTTCAAGCGAGTGAGGACACGCAGCAGCCTCTCTTCGTGTTCTTGCAGGGTTTCTGAAAAAATGATCAGGTCATCAATGAATACCAGCACCTCCTTCAAATTTAGATCACCCATACAGCGCTCCATAAGACGCTGGAAAGTACTGGGTGCGTTTGTGACTCCTTGGGGCATTCTTTTAAATTCATAGAATCCCAAAGGACACACAAACGCTGTTTTCTCTTTGTCGGCTTCCTCCATCTCGATTTGGTAATAGCCGGATTTCAAATCTAAAACTGAAAACCACTTTGAGCCAGTTAAGACAGAGAAAACTTCTTCCAAATTGGGAAGGGCATAGGCATCCTTGATTGTCTGTGAGTTGAGTTTGCGGTAGTCAATACAGAGACGGACAGTATTATCACGCTTCCGGACCACTACAATGGGGGATGCAAAAGGAGATTCCGACTCTTGAATCACACCAGCATTAAGTAGGTCTCTCAGATGCTTTCGCACAGCATCGACATCCTGCGGATGGATTGGTCTGGCTCTTTGTTTGAAAGGGGTTTGATCTTGGAGCTTAATGTGATGCTTGACCTGACTAGTGTGACCAAAGTCAAGGTCATGGTGAGCAAACACCTCAGGCATGGAGTTTAATGCCCGTGTTATCTTCTCCTTCCAGTCAGCCGACAAAGGAGAGTCACCGAAATCAAACTTGAGATCTGGACTGGGTTTGGACTGGTCTGCTGCAGAGTCAGTTGTGCTAGAGTCACACTCATGCGGCATCTCTTGCTGGACAGCATTGACTTCAGCTATCACTGCCTTTGGTTGTATTACAACATCATGCTCCGTTTCATTTCTGATTATGACAGCTACTGTACCCAGTCGTTTAACAGGTAAGGTGACCAAACAATTCGCCACAAGCAGACCACCTGGCAGGGAGGGAGTTGACGGCTGCTCAACAACAACATACTTTTCATCAAAAGAGCGCCTGACATTCACTAGTCCCTCTAGGGCGACAGTATGACCAGCAGGAATTACTTGTGGGCCTTTTGCTGCAAGTTTCACTGACCCTAAGTTGCCAGTTTGCCCTTGTCTGTGTCTGATTTCCAGGACTTTAAGCACAGCCTTGTAGCCACATGGCATGTTGGCATCATCAATGTGAGGGGCTAAATCTGAGTACAACACGTCGAGAGTATTTGTGCCTATAAGGAGTTGCTCTTTAGCCCCCTTTCTCATATCAGGGACAACAAGGGCCAATGTCGAAACCTCAGCTCTCTGTCCAACAAACTCTCTGGGGAAGGTAATATGCAGATGCACATATCCAAAATATGGGACCTCTTGCCCATTTGCACCCTCCACCTCCAATAAATCATCCAAAGGCAAAATCTGTTGCCCTTTCAGGTTTTTTTCATAGAAAGACATGGGGACTGTCGTAACTTGGGACCCTGTGTCTAAAAGGCAATTTATTTCTTGACCTGCTACTGACACTTGGGCAGTGCATTTTGTCCCGACTAACCTTTTTGGTAATTGGCAGTTTTGACTAGTAAGGTGTCTTTCTCTGACTGGTGTGGATGTGAGGGGACATATGTTATTTAATTCAACTCCTGTTCGTCCCACAACGGGAGTCGCAATCAGTTTAAATGAGGATCAGTGGGATAATTCTCAGATTCCCACTGCTGCTGCTTTTGTTGCAATCTCTTCCTCTTTGTTGCTACCAAGGTTGGGTTAGCTTCATTAGTGCATTTGGGTGCTGTGTGCCCATCTTCCCCACAGCGAAAACAATACCATGGGCGGGGCCTATTGAGTGGTCTGTTTTCTGAAGCAAGTGGAGGCAAAGATGACCGGGGGTCTGGTTTTGGCTGTGAAGTCATTTTGTTTGTGTTCAAAGGTGTTTCACTTTTGCTCTTGTTTATGGTTGCTAATTGAGCAACTTGTGCCTGTAGCTCAGCAATTTGCTTCTTCAATTGCTCTGCCTCAGCTGTCACCTCGTGCTCTGAACAAGCACATGCACTTTGTACTTGGGACCACACGCGCTGTTTGGGACCACCTGGTGGTTGCTTAGAGGCACCGAGGTGTTTTTTCATGCGCATTGCTTTATTAGCATGTTTGTCTTCGTCTGTACGAAGCTGGAGTAACAGTTCGGCAAAAGAAGGTGGCCGCTTTAACTTTTGCTCAAGTTGGAGGTCTGAGATTAAAGCGTCATCCCAACAGCCTCTGCAAAATTGCTTTAACAAATGCCTGTCAAACTCATCGGCGGAGACTCCGCCCCTCCTCATAGCAGTACTTAGCACGACTTGAAGTCGGTGGAGGTAGTTCGAGGGATTCTCACCAGCATTCTGCAGTGTGCTCAGAAATCTAGCAAACAGCTCGTCTCCATCCTCCACTGTGCCATAAGCGGAGTCAAGGAGCTGAAGGTATGCTAACGGTGATGCTTGGGACCCAAGGTGTTTGATAAAATCAGAGGCTGGGGGTAGCAAGCTCTCTACAATTTTGCGGGATCGGTTTAAGTCAAATAGAGTTGGGTCTGTTAAAAGAAGTTCCACACTTGACCGCCAAGTTTCATAGTCTGCCTCATTATTTGGTCGTGGCAATCTACCAGAAAAGGCACGGATGCGGGAGCTAGCATAGTGGTAGGATGGGGCTTCATCCTGCCTAACAATATGTTCCACCACAACCTTCTGTACCTCAGGTGGGTTCATATCACTAGCGGTTAAGTGTGCATATGGTGATTTGACACATGGTGGCCCTTTGGTCAGGTTTTGCTCTGATGCGGTTGAGTAGACTGAGGTAGGAACATTCAATGTTGGCATAGGGATTGTGGTAAAAGTGGGGGCAACACTAGTTGCACTGAGAAGTGGCAACACAGAATCTGGACTAGGTGCTTGGCTCACATCCCTATCACCCCCTCCTGAAGGCACACTTTCTGCAGAGGTAGCAGTTAAACTACTAAGCTTTGTCAACTCTTCTTGCAAAACAAGTTCAAATGATTTCCCTGTCATCTTAGCAATGGTGTGTAACTCAGTAAGATAACTCTTAGTGGCGCTTTGACTAACAGCCGGGGGATAAACACTAGCAAGTGCACGGACCTGGAATGTTACATCAGGTTGAGTGGGACTTTTGTATGTAAGTGGCAGTATAGGAGTGAGGCTTTGCATTGCAGTACCAAACGAGAACTCAATTATCGCACTGTGACGAAACTCTGAGCCTGGTTCATCTATGCGAAGAACTCTGTTAATAGAGCCATGACTTTCTAAATAGCTCTGAAGCTCATTATCTACCTCAGTCCAGGTCAACCCACTAACAATAGCAGAATTAGGAATTTTCACTGCTTCACGTGTCACTACATCCATCTTAATGATAAGGCAGATTTCAATCAAACGAATTACCACTTAGCTCTGCTCTACACTGAGCAACAGAAGAAAAAAAATACATAAATGGGCTTACTAATTATCTAACTGCTCCTGGCTGGCTCGCCAAATTTCTGTAACACACACTTCAATATAGAAGTGATTAATCTGGAACTTAGTTTTATATATTTAAAGATTAGGTTCGGCTACTGGAGCAGAAAAGATAATTAATGAGGCCACACAACAAACTTAGTTCAAGCACCTGTATTAAACAGTCCAAACAAAAACAGTGGACAACACAAATATGATCATCAAAATAAACACAGTGAAAGCTGGGCCCAGATCACTAAATAAATGATAAAAAAACAAAATACACCCCCGGGGGATTTTTAGTCAGTCACTGTGGTGCAACTCCACACCACAGAAATGTGGGTTCTGATGTCCTCCCAGAGTATGCAGAAGGATGGTAAGTGCAGTTTTATCCTACCACCTAGCAGGATCAGCAAAGTTCAGGCAGTCCAGAGGAAATCAAACTCTCCCAATCAGCAGACATCCGTGGGTCCTGGTACAGTTGGCTCGCCACCTCTGGACTGGATCAGCACGCAGGATCATACATCCAACAAAAAAACCTGACCTGCATAACAGTCAGAGTAATTTTCAAAATACATCTAACTTTCCATCACAGTGGTTAGCTTACATTTTTTTACTGTTTGGTTTAACAGTGTAAACATAAAATAATAAAACAAACCAAAAGTGACGCAAAAGGTTTTCTTACCAAAGGAATCAGTAAACGGGCTCTCCTGACGTCTCAAAATGGCGACGGCGCACCGCCGACACACTACAGAACAAAGCGCCTTTTTTTTCAGTGCATTGTATTGTGCATTTTAGTTTCATTTGGTGCACGAAGGCACATAAAAAAAACACTCTACAATATATATATATAACCAGTGTCACTTAAACAGCGTCACGTACATCGAATTAAGAGCACTGCTCACAACACAACGGCCGCCATTAAAGTTTTACAGCCATGAATTTCTCATTTACAAACAGTCAAACTCACCCAGAAGAATCCAAATACACACAAAAACATCTTCACGGAACAGGGTTCGCTTCACTGGTGGTTATCCAGGTCTATCTGACAAGTTTCTGAACAAAGAAAAATATCACCTCCGTGTTTCTCACGTCTTTCTTTCCAAATCGTCTTTTTCAGAGACGGCGGAGTTTTTTTCTTCCACTTCCGGGAATTTCAAAATAAGATGCATGTTTTCTTTTTAATAAAACTCACATTACATTAATTTTTTTTCACATGCTCGAGAACATTTGTATCTCAACAGTAAATATTTATATGACCTGGGTTACATCAGACTAACTACATCAGAAACATCGGTAGTGTGACAGGGCAGGTCGTACAGCAGATGCCAGATTATTGATATGTTTATACTTATTTTGTTGACATGTCTTGCCTAAATCATTTGGATCATCACACTGCAAACTTAACTCGCAAAACTTCCCAAAAAGTACTGTAACCCACACCAGAGGTCCCGTATGAACCATTCCTACATCTAAAAGGTGTTATGATGACTCTTATGGCACAGTCCTGGGGTCCTGGTCCCCCCAGGGTGAAGATCACTGGTCTAACTGCAGTGTTGTGCATGAACGAGTTCAAATGAACACGTTCGTCGAACATGTTCATTTCTGTGAGAACGTTGAACTGAACACAACATATTTACAAATAAAGAACTTGAACTTGTTCATTCTGCAGATCACGAACTGGAACTTGAACTGTTCAGATTATGTGAGTTTCAGCTTCACTGTTTAGGTCCAATTATTACGGAATCCTCCTTCTCATTTCACCAGCGGGTGGCGCACATTTAAAATACTCGACGAGATGACGACTTCACACTACATTACCCAAAATGCAGTGCACACACTAGTATAGCAACGGGCTCCAGCTCCATAGCAACGGAGGCCTGAGCCTGGTGCATCTTTACATGACCAGTGAAGAGAGAGATGATGCAGACGCTTATGATTATCTGCGGGAATTTTACACATCGTCTCTCAAAGAGTCTGACGGTTCAAATTTTAAACGTCATGTGGAGTTAAAGCATCCGTCCAGTGTGAGAAAATATCTGCCAAGTCCTTGACAATCAAAAAAAGTCATCAGGAAAGACCAAGAAGACCCAACAGCCCCAAACCACCCCAGTCCCACTGCTGCTGCTTCAGGGTTGATTTACCAGCATCAGGTAGACAAACTGATAATGGACGACATTGTTGGAGAATTACAGCCTCTGAGTAAAGTTGAAAAGCCACTACGACAAACATGATCGTATACAGTGAACAGTTTAGTTTAGTTTCCCCTAAAAATATTGAAATGAACTGAATTTGAACTAGTTCAAAATGAAAATGGTGAACCATGAACGTGAACTGTTCATTTTTAAACTATGTGAACTGAACTTTGAACTAGTTCATCAGAAGTGTGAACTTGCACAACACTAGTCTCTCAAGAACTAGTCTCTCACGGCAGATTTGTGCAGATCTGCTGAGGCCAACTGGGTCTGGACTGGGACCACACCCCCCTCGCATCAACACCAGCTCTCTATTTTAAGCCAAGCATCCGACTCGACATCCAATACTGTAAAGTTTACTGAGCGGTCCCACGGTCCAGGTTTGATACGTGCTGGAACACAGGGACAGGCCCGCACTCGTCCCAGTCTCCCCGACACTCACGTGTGCTGGTCCTTATCGCCAGAGACACGCAGACACCCCGACCCGCCGGCGGGAGCTCACATGCCAGCGAGCTGGTCCACAGTTCACCTACTGCATCTCAGCCTCGCCACGTTATCAGGACACCCATCAGCGTGATGGGTGATAACCACCCTGGGCTAGGATGGCAGATGGAGTTTAATGCATTTCATTGGACCTCTGTGAAGTGCAAGAAACCAGTTTGAGATGGTTAGAGCTTAGCAGCATGCTATGTTATCCTGCTGGATGTGGAGATGAAAGTGATATGTTACATGTCCTTGAATAATGTTTGATTTTTTTTTTTTATCTGTGCTGTATTTATTTGTATCAAGGGACTGCAGATGCAAATTAACCTAAGGCTAACTCTGTTTTTAATTGCACATGGTCCCTCTCAAATAAAATTTAAGTAAATAAGTAAAAGCATGTTCAAATGTGCCCTAAAAACACGTCCTCCCTCACCGTTACACCACCACCTCCACCCTGGACCTTTGATACGAGCAGGATGGATCCCTGCTCTTGTGCTGTTTACCCCACATCTGAATGAATGAATGAATGAAAACCTTTATTGTCCCTGTAGGGAGATTCGGTTTGTCAGCCAGCAACAGAACAGTTTAAGAAGAGTTAAAATAAGAGTGCTGCTTATGAAATGACCCCACTGAGTGTCACGGCAGACACCAGGAGTAATCCCAACTTCCAACACTTTGGTGAAGCCTTGCCGATGGTAGCCCCGGCTCCCTGTTCCTGGTCCCGCTGCAGCCTGCCTGCTTCAGCTGTTGACATGTGGCGCCTTCAGATGTGGCTCTGTAATGCTGTAATGAATCCAGACCTGGATACGGATCTGTGGTACAAACCCAGCAGATCAGCAGTTTCTGAAATACTCAGCCCGGGCTGCCTGGCACTAACAGCCACCTTCTGGCCACCTTCTCCCCCCTGTGGTCAATTTGATCTTCATCAGGGGTTTTTGTTGTGTTTGGGATCAGCGTAGCCTCTCTGGACCTTTCTGGACCTCTCTGACCGTGTTGTCTGAGATCAGCGTAGCTTGTTTGCATGACCAGGATTTTCTTAGTTGTTCTCATTTCTTCTCCACTGCTGCCCAAATAAAACATAATGGATTGTAGCCATTGAATGTATTGAACATTGTACCCTTCTTGTCATGATGCATTGTGGGATACATTGAGTGCACTGTGAAAGGTATAACAATTCTCACTATGGTGCTTTTTTTTACTTGCCATTGTTTCTTTTATAATTGCTCGGGGGTCAAGTTCTGGGTAAATAAAATAGTTCTTACAGCGCAAAATGGCACGCACACTAAATAGTGCACTATTGAATAGGGATGGGAATTGATGACATTTTTATGATTCCTATTCCATTTTGATTCTGCTTAACGATTTGGTTCTTTATCGATTCCCTTATTGATTCTCACTTCGGAAAAAAAGGACAACAATGAGGCAAACTGCATTTATATGATTGGCAGCGTTCCTTAGTTAATTAGTTTCCAGCAATATTATTAGCCAAGGACATGCTAACGTTGCTGCTGCTGCTGCTGCTGGGCTGAGAATGACTGACATTAGTCCAGAGTGGATCGAAAAAGCAACATCCATTGATTGTTATTGCTGCTGTGCAGAAATGTTTTTGCATGTTGGTAGTATTTCCTCCCTTTAATGAAATATTCACTTAGCAAGTATTTCAAGTTGCCCTGTTGTCTCTTTTTTACTGAAATGTAACCAGACTATTGAGCGTTTGTATTGCTTGGGCGCCATGTTTACTACTGACTGCTGGCTTATGCAACGTGTGTAATGACATCGTTCGTTCCCACTGGAATTGAAAAGGGAATCGTTTGCAAAATTTGCAAACGATTCCAAGGAATTGAAACACTGGGAACCAGTTCCAAACAAGAACCGGTTCTCGATTCCCATCCTTACTATTGAGTGAGGTGAGGGAGGTTTGTGCCACAGCTGGATGCAGAGTTTCTGTCATGTGACTGGTGTTGATGTCAAGCAGCTGAACAGCCAATCACATGGCTGCTAAGGAGAGGCCTACTGCGTCTCTTTCTTTCATTTTGAGTGTAAACGTTTACATTAAGTGGGTCAGATCGTAACGTGTGTGTTTGTGTAAACGTGCTTCCTCCCTCCTCTGCTTCTCATAGCCGTCTCCCAGTCTGTGAGAATCCCGGTGCTGATTGGTTCTGGGGTGACGCACGACAACGTGGAGCGCTACCTCGATGCCAACGCCGTGATCATCGGCTCCCACTTCAAGCACGGCGGCCACTGGGCCGGCGCCGTGGACCCGGACCGGGTCCGGACCTTCATGGAGAAGATGAGAAGCCTTCGACAGTGACAACCAGATCAGTTCAGAAACATGTTTGTGCAGAAACATTAAAAACACCTGCAGCCTCTCAATTAAGAAAACAAGTTTTATTCACATTTTTTTTAATGCATTTCATAAAGACACAAATAAAAAGTATATTTAAGTAAAGTACAACTGGTGTAACATGACAAAAGAGTGTTTGCTGAAAAGTACAAAAAGAGTTTATTCCATGAAGCCAAGAAGGTTCACTTGATGTTTTCACACAGCATTAATAATATACAGGCCGATACACGCGTGTACGTTTGCAGGAGGCCGAGCCGCGACCTGACGTGACGCGTGCATCACACTACAATAAAAGTAACATCCAGCTTTTAACTTAATATTGAAACACTGCTGTTTTCTGTAAAAGCACATAACTCCAACACCTAAAATATTCACTCATTACTACTCTACTCTCAGTTCATCCCTGCAGGCAAGCAACACATGTGGTATTTAACGGTTTCTATGTTTATTTTTTTACGTAACGCTCCCAACCCAGCGAGCCAGCGGCGGTTCGTTGTTTTCAGGTACAAGCCGCCTGCATCCAATTGCTGAAACAAACTGTATTTTTGTCGCACGGCACACGCGCCCTGCCGGGGTTGCACAACCAGCTGAGTGAGGTGAAACGATGAAGACCTGAGGGTGTGGAAGCCAGGGCCGTGTGCTCGTCTCTGGGCTGAGGTGAGTCCCCCCCGGGGGGGGGCGGCGGCTGCTCAGCAGCTGTACAGGCGCTGGCAGGGCTGCTTGAAGTAGCCGAGCCGCCTCTCGCCCGGGGAGCGGCACTTGGCCAGGTTCTGCCGCTGCAGCGCGCCGCGGCTCAGCTTCCTCCGCTCGGCCTGGCTCCGGGCCCTCTGCACGGCCAGCAGCTGGACGCCGCACGGCAGGGGCACCCCGAGGTGCCAGGAGACGAGGCGCCGCACCGCCACCGGCCTGCACAGACACAACACAGGTCAGACATTCATCACTCAATACCAGACTGTAACTGATCTCTCCTGTGTGAAAGTCCCGGCTCGTCTGTCGCGGGTGTAAAAATAACAATATTTGTATATAACACCCGTCTATATTAATAACATGGACACGCAGATCTATTGATTTGGCATCTGATGTTCTGAGCTTTCAACATGAGCCAGAGGAGTCACTGGCTAGTACATGAAATGGTGATTCATGTGTCTATCTTGCAGTATATCGTGTCTAAGGTGCTCGTGTTTCACGCTAAATGTGGGTCAGCTTGTTAGGACTGACCCAATAAGTGTTTTCAAAAGAGCAGAAGGACAGCGGTCCCTACAGGTCCACCACAATCTAGCAAAGACACAACCTTGTCTTTGGAGAACGTCTGTGGTCTCGTAAGACATGAACAACCTCACACTCGGAGAGCAAAACCAGAGGTGTCAAGTAACGAAGTACAAATAATTTGTTACCTTACTTAAGTAGAAATTTTGGTTATCTATACTTCACTGGAGTAATTATTTTTCAGACGACTTTTTACTTTTACTCCTTACATTTTCACACAATTATCTGTACTTTTTACTCCTTACATTTTAAAAACAGCCTCGTTACTCTATTTAATTTCGGCCTTTAAAAAAAACTATCCAGTTAAATTGCTCCATCCGGATAGAGTGAATGTGGTTGTGGTTGTTTCAGATGTTCTTGTCCAGTTTTGTTCTTACATCCGTTCCCTCAGATTCCTGCAACTAAACTTGGATGTACATTCCAATAAAGGTTAGGATAAATGATAACATGCCTCTGAAGTTTGACTTTTTGCACCATTACAATACTTATAGGCAACTAGTCATCATATCTCCTGCTCTCTGAAACACATGTTAATGCTCAATAGTACACATATATTCTTTAATATTCTTGCATTCTTTAATATATTTGCATTATACTAAGATACATTCATTTTTATTGGCTTTTGTCCTTAATGGCTTTTTTCCCCCTTACATTACTTTTACTTTTACACTTTAAGTAGTTTTGACACCAGTACTTTTATACTTTTACTTGAGTAAAAAACTTGAGTTGATACTTCAACTTCTACAGGAGTATTTTTAAACTCTAGTATCTATACTTCTACCTGAGTAATGAATGTGAATACTGAAGACACCTCTGACCAAAACCATAAACGAAGGTAACATTGCCCGATGTTAACACCTGAAACCCCTATCACTCCTGGACAAAGACGGGCCGGGCTGCAGAGGATGAGGGGTGATGAACAGAGTCCTTGTGTATTTCTGACTCATGTGATCTTATGCTGGAATGTGTGGGTGGAAAGTAACCTGGGGGCATCTTCGTCCTCTGAGACCAGCTCCTCCTCCTCCTCTTCTCCACCCATCCTGCATCTCATCTGGTAGACGGACATGCTGGGGTGCTCGATGAGCAGGTTTTCCAGAGGGTCCACGTCTGATAAAGGTTCATTCTCTGTTTCAAGGTTTGAACAGATTAGTGCGTGTCCCTTCAAAGCAAACCTGGACTGAAATAATCCAAATAAAAATCATTCTCTCACCTGGGAGATGAACAACGACCCACCCTTCCTCCTCAAACTCCATGATCTGGTCGTAAGCGTCGTTTGCCACTTCGGATTCCTCTCCGGCGTTCCCAAGCAGGTGAGAGAGGATCTTGCCGATCATCTTTATGCTTCCGTTGCAATCTGGAATTTAACACCAGAAAGAGTGGACTGCATGAGTGCAAAGAGACAACAAAGTTTGTGTGCTGCGCTGTCACCTCCACGTGACCTGGCTGGTAGCACCGACAGGCTGTTCCTGCACCAGCAGCTGCCCCCGTTACGCCACCACCCGACTGGTGACACTGCTGTGACGTTCGTGCCACGAATTCGACTCAGAACTTCAACAGCTGATCCCACAATGGAATAAAAGGATTGAATTTCCCCGATTGCAGAAATATAATCTGTTGATGCTTGCCATATTTCTCAAGTGGGAACAGACTGTCCCTGTGACCTCTGACTGTTACCCCCACCCAGTTTTATCTGGCACTGAAACATACGGAAATATTTGAGTCTGCATAATTGCTGCTATTTGTGATACAGTAGGTGATTACATAACTTAGACAGTAAACCAGAAATAAATTGTCAAAATACATTAAAGGAGTTTATACAAGAGTACTTAAGATCAACTCAGAGATAAGAGGACTTCATAACTCGGTGTTCAGTGTCCTCTTGCATAAATATGTGTGTTCCCAGGCCTGGGTACAGCGAGTCCCCCCTGCAGCTGTCACCTACACACACGCAGCAGTGCAGCAGTCATTCCCTCCTGCTGCGTGTTTGTCTTCCTGTTGGGTGTGTTTCCATTCCAGATCACTCACTCCAGTCCTCCCAGTAAACATTGGACATTACGTAACCCAGCAGCTCATCAGCGAGCATCCACCAACCCAGACAACACATAATCAGTACTGGAGTTGAGGGGGGATGAGGGGGATGGCATCCCCCCCTGAAATAAAAACAGTCCAAATCATCCCCCCTGTAAAACTGCCACCCCCCCTTTCCATCCCTTATGTCATTTCATCAATGAATGTGGTTTTACTGCTATTTCAACATTTAGAGTCATCACCAGAAAAATAACACCAGAAAAAGAACTTATTTGACAATTTTCACCTGTTTCAAGTACATTTTCACTTGAAATAAGTAGGAAAATCTGCCAGTGGAACAAGATTTATCTTCTTATTACAAGCAAAAAAAATCTTGTTCCACTGGCAGATTTTTCTACTTATTTCAAGTGAAAATCTACTTGAAACAGGGGAAAATTGTTGTTTTTTCCAGTGATGAGTCTTGTTTTAAGTGTAATGAGATTTTTTTTACTAAAATTAGACATTTTAACTAGAAATAAGACAAATATTCTTGTTAAGATTGTGAGTTTTTGCAGTGATCCATGTTACTTATCCTGTGAAGGACAGAGTCATATTGATAAGTTCAGAAAAGTGTTTTTTATTGTTGTGTTTTGATGTATTTGATGTAAGCCCAGTGGATATTTAAAGCTTACAGAAGGCTGCATTTAACTGCTGCTATGTCATTCCTGCAGTATTTCTGCAGGTGTTTTGGTCACTGCT
Source organism: Cololabis saira (assembly GCF_033807715.1). Taxonomy (NCBI): domain Eukaryota; kingdom Metazoa; phylum Chordata; class Actinopteri; order Beloniformes; family Belonidae; genus Cololabis; species Cololabis saira. The sequence goes on along the minus strand of NC_084588.1, from coordinate 8,235,930 downwards.
ATTATTTGTAATATATTATATTATTTGTAATTAGCACAAATTATCTGTCCCCATATGATAAAATCCACCATCCCCCCTGATTTCTTTTTACAACTCGAGTTCTGCACATAATAATAAGGTAAGTGTGAGATATCACTGTGCTACAACACAGCAATGCTGGTCCACCCAGCCCGGATGAGAAACAGGCAAAGACACTTTAACCTTAAAGCTTTGTTATTCCCAGGAGAGAACAAAGGGAGGGCGAGTTCAAGGCGAAGATAAGGGGAATATTGTTCAAACGTAAGGAAAGCTGTATGGTTTGACTTACCTGGCCAAAAGAAATGATGATTTTCCGAGCACCGAAAGGGTCCAGCTGCTTCTTGTTGTTCCGAGACTGTTTTGATCACAGTGTTGTTTATCGGCGAGACGGGGCGTGGCTCTCCTGTGACGTCACACCGTTCCAGCCAATGAGGCGCGGCCAAGCCGCCGCGTCATAGGCCAACCATCATGTTTGAAAGAGGAAATATGAGGGTTTGTTTTTCATGTCTTTCTACATTTTTGTACAAAGTGTTCATGGTACATAGGGAGTGTACCCATGAATACAAAAAGAGTGAACTGCCAAATGTAATCAAGCACTTACGCAAGGTCACCCGTTCAGGAGGAAAGCGAGTGATCTGTTTTCGGTTAGTGAGCATTTAACTTTAACTCTATCGACATTCTCAGTGGTATATAATATAAAAAAGATCACACATGTCAATATATATGTATTGTTATTTATATATGTATATATATCTATATATCTATATATGATGTATCCAACGTCTGTTACATTTTCCGTTTTTGTTTTATCCCGGATTGAAGTTTGGCGGAGTGAGTTATCTTGTCTCGTTTATACTCTCTGATTATGACAACAGGAAGTAAAGGTCACTCGCTCTTTCACTGCTGATTCTTGTGGTCTTTGCTCATCCTCTATTTTTGCAGTCCATGATCCTAATCATAGCTGTCGATTAGATCTCTTACATATGTAGAATAAAGTGTCCCACTTCGTACATTCAGGGCAGAACTAAAGGTAAGACATGTTTATTATACGAGCTGTGTAGCTGAAGTATTCAACCTGGAAGAAGTCCGAATATTTTTACATTAAAGAAGTCCGAATGTTTTTAGATTTTAAAAAAAAGGTAAACAGACTGGCTTGAGTGTTGTAAGTTCTTGTTGTGAGGAAGTTCAAATGTTCAAATGTGGGTTTCGGTCAGGTTTCGGTTTACGGGAACTGGATCAAAGGGCAGCGCGACTGCTCTCGTCTCGCGAGACTCCGTGAGACTAACTGTCGAGTCAGAGTTGAAGTTTTAAGTTGTAAGAGCATTAATGTCGGCTGTAATTCAAGTCATGCTTTACCAATAACTGTAAAACGTGCCACGAGTCAGTTTATTTGTTGAATTGTGCAGTCTATTAGTTTGAATTTACTGCTGAAACAGACACGTCAAGTTTAAGGTAAGGTATGTTTACCACGTTTTGGTTTCGTTTTAAGCTGACTCAGGGTTGTGTGTATATTAGTTTTGATTTGACCTTGGACTAGGGCTACCACCTTTCAGAAATACAAATAAGGGACTCCCCGATTTCAGCAGCGCAGGAGCCAAAAACAAAGCCCCAAAACTTCTAAACTGCATAAAAATGTGTTTATTTTATATGAAAAAACAAAATGCTTTGATTTAAAGTTTAAAGTGCTTTAATAGCATTGAACTTGCATGACTGTAGAGACAGACAACCATACTAGCAACTGAAATAACCTCCTATGTCCATCAGCCAAGATGTAGAATATAACCTACAGGTGAAGAATATGGTGTAAAAGTTAATTTATTTCAATAATTCAACTAGAATATGGTGTAAAAGTTAATTTATTTCTATAATTCAAGTAGAATATGGTGTAAAAGTTAACTTATTTCAATAATTCAAATTAAAAGGTGAAACTAATATATTACCTAGTCTTATTACATGCAAAGCAAGATATGTTAAACCTTTATTTGTTATAATTTTGATGATGGAATTGTTTATGGATTTCATAAAATATTCTCTAATTTATTTTTTATTTGGGGTTTTCATAAACTGTGAGCCATAATCCTCAAAATCATAACAAATAAAGGCTTGAAATATCTCACTTTGCATGTAGTGGGAAATAATATATTTGTTTCACCTTTAGTTGAATTTACTACGAATGACGTTTTGCAATATATTCAAATTTTCCACCCTTCACCTGTAGATTATGACGTCAATAAATAAGAGCATAATATATGTCCGTATTGGTTCAATACGGAACGCAACTTTTAATTCCCAATTCCCAAGCCCTACCTGGAGGTGAAGCCCGAGTCCTCCCCGCTGTCCGGCACATAGAAAGATCTGGACACAGACGCAGCAGGTCCTGTTGTCCCGCCACAAAGATTTTGCTGGCCTTAATGTTTCCTATGTTTTATTTTGTTCATTATTGTTAAATTTAGTGTTGATGTGTGTGTGACAGACATGTGTATGGGGCATTAATGAAAATACGTGACAAATCGCGTCCCGTATTAGTTCAATACAGGAAGCGGGACGGGGAAAAACATTTTCTCAAATAAAGGACAATTCCGTATTTTATGGGACGGGTGGCAACCCTACCTTGGACTCATCTGGGCCTTGTTGTAGAAGACTGGTCTAAAGTGTGTTTTTCTTGCAGCAGGTTGAGACTGTCCAGCTGTCCAGCTGCAGCTGTGTGCCAGCATGGCCCCCCGGATGGATGATATTATGCGGCTGTGCTGTGAACTGTCCACCCACAACCAGATCAAAGTGGCGGTGAAAGGCTCAGCCAAGGGCGCGGCGGTGGCCGGGGGGGGCGCCTTCGTGGGGGGGCTGCTGGGCGGACCCGTGGGGATCGCTGTAGGTGAGGACTGTTACAGCTGCTCATACATCCATCCATCAATCAATCCATTTATCCATTGATCCATCTGGTCATCCATACATTTTCCATCCATCCATACATTTATCGCTCTATCCATCATGCATCCATCCACCCATCCATCCATACATACTCTGGTCCTCGAAGGCCACTGTCCTGCATGTTTTGGTTTTTTCCATGGTTTATAACACCTGATTCAAATTTAGGGTTGTGACCAATTGGTCATCAAGGTCTGTATGTGACAGCCACTTGTATCAGGGTGTGATTCATCAACACCTTAAACATGCAAGACAGGGGCCCCTCCATCCCTGATCTGCTGGAGTCTATCCCAGCTGTCCAACCAGGGCCACATATACAATCCTTTGTTTGCAAATATTGTTGTAGAAGGAATATGTGGACATCCGGTAAGATCCTGTGTTGTCTGTGTGTCCATCAGGGGCCACCGTGGGCGGGATCTTTGGCGGCTGGATGACCAGCGGTCAGTTCAAGCCTCTACCTCAGATCCTGATGGAGCTGCCATCCAACCAGAAGCAGGAGCTCTTCTCTAACATCATGAGCGTCTTGGGCACCCTGGACTGGACGAACGCAGCGCAGCTCATCGCCCTGGTGATGGGCAACACCATGCTCCAGCAGCAGGTCCTCGCTGCCTTGCTCAGCTTCGTCACCAAGGAGCTCAAAGGAGAGGTGCGCTACAGTGACTGAGATGTGGTGGACCTGCACAAACACAACAACATGCTCTGATCCTGGACTTTGTACCTCAGTAAGGGAAACCTGTGAATAATGACATTTAATGCTGTCACATTTTGCAATGAGATCTTATTTTTTATAACAGAGGGGTGACATTTTAAGAGGAAACTGCCCAAGTATGAAATAATTTTATTAGTAAATCCTCTCCAGCTACACACTGCATCAGGGTGCTTTTATACATCCCTGCTGGTGACTTTAATGTAAAAGAAGCTTTGGAAGCTAATGTGCCTTTGAACATTTGCTCACAAGTTCTCATTTTTAAAATGATAAACTGTAAAAAGCTTTCACCTACAGTAGAACTTATCCCATCTCTGCTCGTTAATTATATCTCTATTGTTTGACCAAGTAATTCAGACTTTGACCCAAATCGAAGATCATAAATTCAGTTGGTTGTTTTTTTGTTGTTGGGTTGAGTTTGTTTCCCACGCTGCTGCTTCTTTCCACGTCATTGATTTTGTTCACCATTCGGTGCTTTATTAACTTGGATGCATTTTTCTTCTGTAGCTCAGTGACTTAGACATTTAAGTTTAGAGTAGGTGCTGGAGGATGTTGGAGCATCAGTGGGAATCTTAAGTGCCAAGGGATAAATCTGTAAAGTAGGAATCCATCTTCTGTACAGAACAGTTTGAAAAGTACAGTCAGTGTACTCGGTGTTTAAAGAAATAGAGGTGTTCCTCATGGTCTGAACTTCCTCTAAACACTGTTTTTTTTTTTTTTTTAAATAATAATTTGCCTCCACTAAACCTCTAAGGCTCTTCTTCTTTTTTTTTTTAAGTCAAACTGTATTTTGAATAAAGAAAAATCTTATTACCTGTGAATGTCAGAGTTTTTCCCTTATTACTGCGCAGAAAGACAGAGTTAGTCCGTAGACCCAACATGTTTTATGACAACGCACCCGTTACAATCATTGTCTGGTGTATTAGAGCTTTAACGTGTGTGGGTGTGGGTGTGGGTGTGGGTGGGTGTGGGTGTGGGTGAGGGTGTGTGTGTGTGTGTGTGTGTGTGTGTGTGAGCATGTGAGCATCAATTACAGAACCTGACTGTAACACAAATGAAAACTGACACTGATTAATGGCCACCATCAACCTGTCATCAAGGTCTGCACAACTCTGTCAATGACACAACGGTTCGTACGGTGTGATCACGGTGTGTTGATGCAAGGAAGCACCTAAAACCGGCAGGACCCCGGCCCATCAGGACGGCCTGAGAGACCCGTTGTAGGCTCTTCTTTGTCGCTCTGGAGGTGTAATTATATATGTATTTTATAGCAAACTGGACACACCCCGTTTTAGAGTTTCTTTTTCCTTGTGTTTTATTTGTGTCTCTTATATTATCTGGTTTATTCTAAATGTATGTAATTCATGTGTTTAGCACTTTAGTCACTGGTTGCTGTTTTTAAAGTGCTTCATAAATAATGTTGTCTTGGCTTACCTAGCCTAATAACCCTAACCAGCCTAAACTAGTTAAACTAGCCCAGGGGTCGGCAACCCAAAATGTTGAAAGAGCCATATTGGACCAAAAACACAAAAAACTAATATGTCTGGAGCCGCAAAAAATGAAAAGTCTTGTATAGTCTTGTGTAAAGGCAGCACATGCTGCATGTTTCTATATTAGTTATAACTGGGGGGAGATTATTTTTTTCCATTGTGCACTTGTAAAAGTAGAAATTTCGAGAAAAAAGTCGAAATGTCAAGATTAATGTTGAAGTACAATCTTGAGAAAAAAGTCGAAATGTTGAGGAAATAGTCAAAATTTCGTGAAAAAAGTCGAAAGGTCGAGATTAATGTTGAAGTACAATCTCGGGAAAAAAGTCGAAATGTCGAGAAAAAAGTCGAAATTTCGAGAAAAAAGTCGAAATGTGGAAATTAAAATGGAAAGTAAAAAGGGAGAAAAAAAAAGAGAAAAGAAGAGAAAAAAAAGGAAAAAAAAAGGTCAAACATTTTAAAAAAATCTCCAGGAGCCACTAGGGCGGCGCTAAAGAGCCGCATGTGGCTCTAGAGCCGGGGGTTGCCGACCCCTGAACTAGCCTAACCCTAACCAGCCTAAACTAGTTAAACTAGCCTGAACTCGGGGTGTACGTCGTCACCGTGCAGGTACCGACCTAAATAACCCTAACCAGCCCAAACTAGTCTAAATAACCCTAACCAGCCCAAACCCGCCTAAATAACCCTAACCAGCCTAAACCAACCCAAACCAGCCTGAACTAGTTAAACTAGCCTAAACTAGTTAAACCAACCCAAACCAGTCCAAACCAACTTAAACTTGTCTAAATCATACCAAACCAGCCTAACCCAGCCTAAACTAGTTAAGCCGACCCAAACTAACCCCAACCAGCCTAACCCAGTTTATACCAACCAACCAAACCAGTTTATACCAACCTAACCCAGCCCAAACCGGCCCAAACCAACTAAACTAGTTAAATCATCCCAAACCAGCCTAAACCAGCCTACGTCCTGTGTTTTTATTGTGAAGCACTTTGAGATTTTCATCTTAAAATGTGCAACATTAATAAAATAAAAACCTGCCTCAGCCTGCCGCTAGCATGGTTGGGCAGGTACTGCAGGGGCCAGCAGACCTGGTCCTGGAGGGGTCTGGAGGGTCCTGGATTGACCCTAATCCACCGCCGGGGGAACAGCTGGTGAACATCTGCAGCAGGACTTCCTGTTCCAGATGTTGTTTTGGTGGAAACATGAGAAATACCTGCTGCCTGTGGTTAGCTTAGCATCATCCCAGAGCCCTCCGACCCACAACCAGCCATCAGGAGAAGATACAGAACCTTAAGAACTGACAAGCTGAGGGCCATCGCCTCTCCTGCTGCCACCCACAAAGATTTCACCCCCCATTCCCAAACTGATGATAATAGCTGGGAGGGAATATGTCAAAAATCATAAAGATTGTGCATTTGGTGACAAGTTTTTGATATTTGGCATGTTAGTTATGGACATAAGTTTTCAAAAACCACTGCAAATTGGGATGACCCCCTAGTGGCCGGTTTGTAGAAAATTCAAAATGGCTCCCGCTGAAAAGACCAAAGGTCATATCTCAGTTTCTCTTAGTCCTAGATTGTTGTATTTTCACTTTCTCTACTTTTTTGGTGGTAGGAATTCAATTCCCGAGATACATTTCCTATTTCAAGTTCATGTTGAAGGTCAAATTTAATTTTCAAGGTAATTTTTTGCACAAAAATTCCCATATCTCCAGAAATGAGTCACATAAAAATATTATATAGGGCTCTAGACCCCTATATCATGATGCATCTGCTTCATTTATTTATTATTGTAGACCTGATTTAACCCCAGTGGTGTTCATTTTTGAGGACTATTCATATTTTATATTCATGCTTCTTAGACGTTGGTGAGAGTTCCAACTGAAAATGTGTTTGTAGATAAAGTTTTCTTTAAACTTGAATGACTATCGTGTGTTAGGTCTTTATTTCAGTACAGAAGTGATGCCAGCTGCCAATCAAAAGACCACGCCCACAATCATACATTCATTGTTTACTATAGTTTTACCTGGCGAGGTACATAAAAATACACTTATACAGTCGTCAGTGGTGTGAACTGTAACCATGGAGACCAAGACTGGTTTTTGTACCCGACTGTGAAAATGTTTATTTCTGCTGTAAAGTTGGACATTTTAACCTGCATGTCTGGATCTGGACACTGGTGGTCCCTTTAATCTTCTTACAGCGCTTTTCTTTCTCTTTCCTTCTGCAAAAAGGATGACGAAACACGGGATCATTTGTTTTATCAATGTCCTTTGTCTCATTGTTTCTGGACAGACATACACAATTGGATATCTCTTAAAATGAATAATGTTCCACCTTTTGAATTAAGCCATATTATTTTCTTCATGGAAGGATTGGAATTTTATGTTTCTGATATCATTAATATAATTTTGTTACCGGGTAAGTACTGGGTATTCATTGTGCCAAATGGAGAAATTGTAAATCCTCATTCCGGGGTTTTATTAACGATTTTAAGATTTTTTTCACATGTCTCAAAATAGTAGAACACCAAAATGCAAGTAAAATAAGTTTAGACCTTGCTTGTTATTTGTTATTATAATTGAATAATTCCTCTCCTTTTCTATGCTCCATTATGTGAATTTAAATGCTTAATTTATTTTGTTATTCATGTGCACCTTTTAAATCTTAGATCGCCTTGTTTTTTTGTTTTTTGTATTCCTTACAAAAATCCCCATTTTTTTATTTTATTTTTTTTCCCTTTCTTATAATATTGCATTTAAATTGATATTTGTCCATTATCCTCTTTGAGAGTTTGTATATTTTCAATAAAGTTTTGTTTAAAAAAAAAGCTTCAGAAAGACAGACTGCTGCGCGGCGCATGCGCCACCTAGTGGCTATTGCCATAAAGCGTTTGCCAACTGCTGAAAATTGTGGAAAAGAAAACAAATGCACAATTTAACTGTACCTGGGCTGTTTGTGTGACAAAAACATGAAACAGGAGACTGACGTTCTTTACATCCCAACTTAATCATGTAAAGGATAACTTTCAATCAGGATTTTAATATCAAAGGGCACATTAAAATAACATTTATCATGTTATTTATGCTGAAGAGAGTTATACATATATCCATCATCCATCCATCCATCATCCATCCATCCATCCATCCATTCATCCTCCATCCATCCATCCATCATCCATCCATCCGTCCGTCCAACCATCATCCATCCATCCATCCTCCATCTGTCTGTCCATCATCCATCCATCCATCATCCATCCATCCATCCATCCATCCATCGTCATCCATCCGTCTGTCCATCCATCATCCATCCATCGTCATCCATCCATCATCATCCATCCATCCATCCATCAATCAGTCTGTCCATCATCCATCTATCCAATATCCATCCATCATCCATCCATCGTCATCCATCCATCATCTATCATCATCCATCCATCCATCCATGTTCTGTGTCCAGTCTGAAATCAGCTTCTAATCCTCCAAACTGAGGATCTTGTGGATGTTGAACCATCGTCCACATAGACGTTTCACAGCTGCAGCAGACGGGAATCGTTGTTTTGGCCCAAAGACAAATACGGTCCAAACTCAGGAAGTGATCCAGTCTCTTTATTTCTAAAACTAGTGATACATGGCAAAGTCCTTTAAAAGAACTTGACAGAAAATAAAAGGAGACCCAACATGGTGACTTGAGGAACTCCGGCAGAGAAATATCCTGTTTATTTCTTCTTGTAGTCTGGAAGGAACTTCTTCCAATTCATATTCTGCAACGAGGAAATAAAAAAGGTTATATCAGGGGCGAACAGTGTTTTTTTTTAAAGAAAAATATTTTTTTTAAATTAAAAGAAAATATTTCTTTTAATTTTAAAATTAATATATATATATTTTTTTAAGATTTTTAAAAGAGGACTAAAAACCTTTTTTAACAAAGCATTTTATCACTAAACAATTCTGTAGTTTTTTTTCCCTAGTTGCTGTTTCTAATTGTTTTATTCTGGCATGTCTGGACTTTTTATCCCTTTTATCTCTTATCTTGATTTTATTATTTCTGTTTCCTTTTAATTACCAAACTGTAACACTTTGAGATTTTCAGTAATGTAAAGTGCATTATAAATAAAATGTATTATTATTATTATTATCATCATCATCATCATCATCATCATCATCTTCATTATTATTATTATTATTATTATTTTTATCATTATCATCATCATCATCATTATTATTATTATTTTTATCATTATCATCATCATCATTATTATTATCATTATTATTTTTATCATTATCATCATCATCATCATCATTATTATTATTCTTATTTTTATCATTATCATCATCCATCCATTATCTATACCCGCTTTATCCCTTGCGGGGTCACGGGGGTCTGCTGGAGCCTATCCCAGCTATTTTCAGGTGAGAGGCAGGAGTTACACCCTGGACAGGTCACCAGTCCATCACAGGGCCACATATAAACACACAAACCATGCTCACAACCACACTCACACCTACGGGCAATTTAGAATCACCTATTAACCTAATATATTAATATTATCATCATCATCATTATCATTATTATTATCATTATTATTATCATTATTATCATCATCATCATCATTATTATTATTACCATTGTTATTATCATCATTAATATTATTATTGTCGTTGTTAGTATTAGTATTATTATCATTATTATTATTATTATTATTATTATTATTATTATTATTATTATTATTATTATAATCATTAATATTATTATTATCATCATCATCATCATCATCATCATTATTATTATCATTAATATCATTATCATTATTATTCTTTTGGACTTACATTTTTCCCCCAGGTGGACTTCTTCTTGGTCTTCACGTCCTCCAGAGACTCGTAGGTGTTGCTCGGAGCTTCAGCTCCCTTGTCCTGGATCTGCTCGTAGGTTCCATCCGGCGGTGCTGCTGGTTCCTGAGGAACCTCAGCGTAGGTGATGTCTCCCTGCCGGGCCGGAGGCCCCCCAGGAGGCTCGGAGGACTGGTACAGGGGGTTGGACTTCAGGGGCTCCTCCCCAGGGCTCTGCTGCTGGAACCTGGAGCCCAGCGCGGTGGGGGAGCAGGTGTGGAGGGAGTAGGTGACACAGGTCACCCTCTTGGGAGGGATGGAGGCCGTGAAGGACTCGTCCTCCTCCTCCTCCATGCTGCTGTTGTCTAGCTGAGGCAGAGACCTTCTCCGGTTCTCCACCTGGTTCAGCAGATCCCCCGGACCAGGACCAGGACCTCCTGGAGACCCCCTGCTGCTGGGGTCTGGGGCTGGGGTTCCTCTGGTCTGGGCTTCACTCGAGTGAGACGTTTCCGGGAGAGACCCACCCAGGATGAAGCCCAGGGGGAGACCTCTCTTGGGGACCGGAGGAACCGGAGAACCCTGGAACACAAGACTCTGTGAGAGGAAGGAGGTTCAGGAGGTGGTACAGATCTCAGAGGGCTGGGGATTGATTAAAATTTCAAGAATCGATTCCATTCTGATTCTTAAAGGAGATTTTGTTTTTGGGTTGTTTTGGTTTTTTGCAAAATAGTTGTCCTTATCTCTTTGATTCACTGTTTGAATTTTGATTCACATCACTATACTGTATGAAGAAAGTCATATTAACATTTAAGCACAAACTGTCCCTTTAAAGTTGATTGCCATACCGTGAAAATGGCATCACACACAACCATTACCTTTCATAAAACTGATTTTTTTTTTTCTGCATTTCTGCTTTTAATTGCTCAGGTATGGAGGACGGTAAATATTGCTCTATTCCAACTTTTTACAGATGTGTTGCTGACAGAAGATTTTCCGTGAAATGGCAAAATCTCTCAACATCTGACATGTTTATGTTCTACTGGGAATAATTAATGACATTTGCAAATCATTGCATCCTTTTTTTAAATTTACATTTTACATAACATACTAACTTCATTAGAATCGGGGTTGTAAAATTTGACAGAAAAGGAATATTTGTGTTTAAATCTGATACCATCGACCACCGTCTCCAAATCTGCGTAAAATGTGATTAAAAACTAAATGCAATGATTTTCAAATCTCATTATCTTCTTTTTTTGTGATTAACATTTTTTTTTTTCATTATTCCGACGATACAATAAAAACAGTAATCTCCCCCTCCCAACAAACAAACCCCTCCCATGCCACCTCTGGTTACCAACATCAACCACTGAGCACCTTCATGTACAGCCATTACAGGTTCACTAACATAAAACTCTGATTAACTAGTTTGATAAATTGTTTAGATTTCTTTTATCACTCAGGTCCAGCTTCTATTTTACCTGCGGCAGCGACGTCACGTCTACAGAAACCGTCCCCGTCAGCTTCCTGGGCGCAGTCTTCGGGGGAAGAACCGGCGGCTGAGCTGGGACCGGTTCCTGCGGGAACTTTTGGGTTTTTCCAGTTTCGCCCTGATTATCTTTTTTCTGGTCCCACATTGTCCGGAGAGCCTGGACACTGACACCAGACTTCCCTCTGGTGTTCACCATGTCATACAGCTCACCGGTGTCGGCCTGAAACGAGCAGGAATACCAGTCACGTCATGGATCCAAGCCATTGGTTTGGAGAAAGAAAAGGAGATGAGGAAGCTGGACGGGTTTAATCTGTGGCACCTCTAAAGATCATATTTTTCTCTGAAATCCCACTCTTTCCTCTTCTGCTCTGCTTCGCCATCAATTATCAATTATCCAAACTAAAGCAATGTTTACCAGGAAACAGCAGTAAGAAGGATGGATAGTTCTGGTTGGCGGTGGATAGTTCTGGTCTGAGATGGATAATTCTGATCCATCCACCACAGACCAGAACTATCCACCACAGACCAGAGGCCTCATTTAAAATGGAGTGCGTAGAATTCATACTAAAATTGCACGTACACCCAAAAGCCGAAAATGGCGGGCGCAAAAAAAAATCCGGATCTATAAAACCGCGTGCACGCAGGTTCTCTTCATAAATCACAGTCCAGCTGGAAGGTTGCGCAGGTGAATCCGCCTCATATCCCGCCCTCTACACGCCCACTTCATACCAAAAATGGTATGTTTTTGCTTATGAATGAGCCTGCTGAGCATGCGCAGTGGCTTCCTGCAGCCTGTTTGGCTTCAGGATGAATGAGACGTATCCAGCCACCGTACTGAATTTCACTGAGATCTGAGATGGAGATGTTGTGGATGAGGTGGAGGACAGGAAAACGACATTATTTTGTGGTCACAGTAAAAGTAGAAAAATAAATAGTATAAAATACAGCGAGTGAGTGGCAGCACGTCGTTGCTGCGCGGAACACCGTGAGTTCCCCGGCGCAACAGGGGGGGGCATGTCCCCCCGTCTTTTCAAAATCATGTTTTTGTCCCCCCCACTTTTTATAGTTTAAAAACTAACTGTAGGATCAGCCATTAACTGCAAATCACACCCTGTGCGAAGGGCCCGGCAGACCCGCTTCACCCCCCGCTCCCCCTCCTCCTCTCCCGTCTCCCCTCAGAGCTGCTCAGGGAAGGTTTATGGTTCCGCGTCACCAACGCAGAGCCTACGGCGTAGGTGCGCGTCGCCGCGTACCCTACGGCGTAGGCTCTGCGTCGTTTTAACGCGGGACCATAATTTAGGCTTACACCCGCACGTAAAGGTTTCACGCGCGCGTAAAACTCATTATATATATATAAAAAAAATCTGTGTCCCTTTAGGGAAGAAATGAGGGGCTCTGTGGAGCCCCTAAACGCTCTACGAAGCCCCTCATTTGTTCTGTCCTAAAGAGGTGGAGGAGGTTCCCCGCGTGTCACCGCGGCTGCAGCAGCACCAGAGTCCTGACTGACTGAGCTTCACACACAGAGGAACACGATCAGCGCTATTTTATTATAAGTCTGATATATGTTGTGATATGTGATGACATTATTAAGAGTATGACATGAATCTGGCTTCATTTCACCACCTCACCGCCTGCGTCACCAGTTCCCCGTGTCTTAAGTAAATTCTTACGGGAGGGTCCGAGTTGCCGTAAAGATAAGCAGATTTTTTGGTTAGTTTTTTCTTTTTAGATCCGAGGCTTTGCGTAGATGGCGGCTTCCGCAACTTTCAGGCGCTTTTTCTGCGCAAGCAAGCTTTATAGATGAGGCCCCAGAACTATCCATTTCAGACCAGAACTATCCTTGCTTTAGTTTGGATAATTGATCATTGATGGAGAAGCAGAGCAGAAGAGGGAAGAGAGGGACTTCAGAGAAAAATCTGATCTTTAGAGGTGCCACAGATTAAACCCAGAGGGCTGGAAATAATCACAACTACGTCAAAGACGCTGTTTCAACTGAAGATGGCCTCCATCTTTATAATGAAGCTAGTCTGAGGCGGCGCCTCCATCTTCATAATGAAGCTAGAGTGAGGCGGCGTCCCACCTGGCAGCAGCTGGAGGTCAGGACCTCTCCGAACGGCTCGATGGGGCTCAGCTTGTAGTGCTCTATCAGCTGGGCCAGACTCCCAAACAGCTGGCTGTCTCCGGCGATGACGAACTCCCCGCCGGGACTCTGGGTGATGACGAAGTGGCGGCATCGGTCCTGGCCCCTGCAGGGGAGGAGGAGGAGGTCAGAGAGCCGCAGGGAAACATGGCAGCAGAGTTCAGGTCAGGCCTCACCTGTAGGACAGGATGTAGCCGATGGCCTTATCGCTGAGGCGGATGAGAAAGCAGCCCAGAGCCTTATCTCTCAGCAGATCCTCAGCTTCCCTGCAGCAGAGACATGAAGCAGCCGCACGGCCGGCAGGCAAATTAGATTCAAAGCGTCCCCCGGCCATGTCACAAAGCCCCGGCCGGCTCTCAGGGATCTGGATCCGTGGTCACAACCATCAGCCAGATCTGCTGATAACCAACGGATTCAGCCATAAATAAACCCTTCAGAACTGGAACCAGTTCCCACACCTTAACCCCCCCGCCCCAACCATCTTGAGGCAGCTGTGATTCATGCAAACTTTCTTGGCAGATAAACTGTTATGGTTTTGGTAGTTTCCTGTTTTATTTTGAAGCCCATGTCCTTGTGTTTAAATTCTGGTTTGACCTTCCTGTTTCCATCTGCCCTGATCGTCTGCACCTGTGTCTCGTTAACCCTTCTGTAGATCTGGGCTGCGTCTGAAATCCCATCCTTCCTCCCTAATGAGTAGCAAAAACAATATTATGTACTATCCATACTCATTCCGGAGAAATGTATTAGTGTGGATTGATGGACACTAGCTAAGCAGAAACTTCCAACAATGCAATGCAGTGGTGTTTGGTGCTAAGTGCTGCGCAGATACCTATATGTCATAAGTATAATATTAAGTATAATAATATGATTATATAATATAATATTATGATTAATATTATGATTAATATTATGATATTCATCTTGTTTGGGCCAGGATAAACGTGAACTGCTGCTGATGTGACAGGAGCTGTTACCATGGAAACAACTCCCCCTCCCAACGGCAGGAAGTGCCGTGTGTCTCTGAGTAGTACGTCCTAATTAATGCATACTACTGATATTTACTCAAAAGTGTGCCGAACTGAAGTATACTTTTTGAGTATATACTGTTTAGTATGACATTTCGGACGCACCGCTGGTCTTTTTTTTTTTAAACAAATCTTTATTGAAAATATACAAACTCTCAAAGAGGATAATGGACAAATATCAATTTAAATGCAATATGAAAAGAAAGGAAAATAAAAATAGAAAAATGGGGATTCTTGTAAGGAATACAAAAAACTAAAAAACAAGGTGCTCTAAGAATTAAAAGGTGCATATGAATAACAAAATAAATTAAGCATTTACATTCACATAATGGAGCATAGAAAAGGAGAGGAATTATTAAATTAAAATAACAAATAGCAATCAATGTCTAGACTTATTTAACTTGCATTTTTGTTTTCTACTCTTTTGAGACATGTGAAAAAAATCTTTAAATCATTAATAAAACCCTGGAAGGAGGGTTTATTTGGCACAATGAATATGGTACTTACCCAGTAACAAAATTATATTAAAGGGATTGTGACATGAAAAACACATTTTTCTTGATGTTTTGTGTTTTGTTGGGTGTCTTGACATCAATTACACCCAAAAAACAACGAACTTTTAACATTCAGTGTATTGTGTGCTTTCTGGGATTTTCCGCATAACTGTGCAAAAACGGCGCATGTGGTTTGGTGGCGGATCGTTACGTAACGATCCGCTAAATCACCGCCCCCTCCACCCAGCTCCCTGTCTCGTCTCCTCTCCTCTCCAGCGCACCATAAAGGCTGATTTATGGTTCCGCGTTACACCGACGCAGAGCCTACGGCGTAGGGGATACGCGGCGACGCGCACCGTACGCTGAACCCTACGGCGTAGGCTCTGCGTCGATTTGACGCGGAACCATAAATGAGGCTTAACACGGAGCTGTTTAGAACCTCTTTTGTTCTAATCACCGGAGGAAAACTGCTAAGAAGACCCGCGGCCACTGACTGGACTTAAGATGAGGGGACAGTGCTGCTTGCATGCCTTTATTTTTATGATTGTTTGCTGTGGTTCGCCGTGCTGCTTTTCCGTGCATGCTTCGCCTGTCGCTCCCGGCTCTCTCCGACGCCGCTGTGAGCGTATGGCTGGAGGAGGAGGAGGTTTGGAGGAGGAGCGGCGCAATGATTGACAGGAAAGGGGGAAAAGGAAGCATTTTTCACGGTGCAAAAAAACACTGTAATAAAAAGCCAGGAAAATAGTACTAGAGTGAAGTTTTTCTTGTTACACTCTTTTAGACACATTTGAGGGATGTTGGCCAAGACTTTTAATAGTGTTAAAAGCATGTTAAAAATTATGTCACAATACCTTTAATATCAGAAAGAGAAAATTCCAAATCATCCATAAAGAAAATAATATGGCTTCATTCAAGAGGTGGAACGTAATTAATTTTAAGAGATATCCAAGTATATCTGGTCTTGTCTTTCCCCTGCTCCCTGGCGGTCTCTACCGTTTCCTCCCTCCGTGTTTTACATGTCAGAGTTTGTAGTTTTGATTCTTCCTGCTAAGCAGCTCTTTGGTTTTGTTTGTTAAGTACAATAAATCACTGCTTTTTGGAACTCCTGCTCTCCTACATCCGGGTCCGACTCCAACCTCATTCCCAACATAAACATCTACAGTTCAGGTGTAGTTTCAATGCTACATGTTATAAATAAGCTAAATAAGAAATACAAGAGTTTATTTGTCACAGATGAACATATCTTTGTTTCATCACCTAGTTCTGCAACATGTCATCACTCTGACTCTGCCGCTGGAGGAATGCTGTGGGAGGAACGGTCGGGTCAATGCTAGAACCTACTGGGTCGGTCCCTAAGGACCATTCAGTCCCTGTACAAACGGGGAAACGGGTCGCTGGTAGGAGACATGGATCCATCCTTGTACAGAACCATCTCAGAACCACCTCAGACTGGTTTAGGGTTGCCACTTTTCAGAAATAGAAATAAGGGAAGCCCAATTTCAGCAGCGCAGGCACCAAAAAAAGGGACATCCCCAAAACGTCTAAACAGCATAGAAATGTATTTATTTTATATCAAAAAACAAAATGCTTTGATTTAAAGTTTAAAGTCCAGCCAAGTTGTATAATTTAGCTACAGGTGAAGGTCGGAAAATTAGAATATGGTGTAAAAGTTCATTTATATTCAACTTAAAAGGTGAAACTCATATATTACCTAGTCTCATTACATGCAAAGCAAGATATTTTAAGCCTTTATTTGTTATAATTTTGATGATTGAATTGTTTATTGATTTCATAAAACATTCAAATCTTTTTTTTTTTATTTGGGGTTTTCATAAACTGTGAGCCATAATCACCAAAATTATAACAAATAAAGGCTTGAAATATCTCACTTTTCATAGTGGGAAATAATATATTTGTTTCACCTTTAGTTGAATTTACTGAAACAAATGAATTTTTGCAATATATTCAAATTTTCAAACCTTCACCTGTAGATTATGACGTCAATAAATAACAGAGAGCAAAACAACATATGTTGCTGTCTTTAATGTATCCTGTCCTTTATTTTGTTCATTATTGTTAGTGCGTTGTTCATGTGTGTCCGTGCGTGACAGATGTGCAGGAGACAATTGTGAAATACAGAATAAACTGTTGGGAATTGGGAATTAAAAAAACTTTTAATTCCCAATAACGTAACAATTCCGTATTTCAAGGGACGGGTGGCGAGCCTGGACTGGTTCCTAGAACATGACGATGGGTCCACTACAGCAGGGTACCGGGTCATTCAGAACCATCAGACTGGGTTTGGGTCAGACAGAACCACCTCAGAACCATCAGACTGGTTCCTAGAACATTCACTACCCGGATCTCGGTCCAACTGGGTGCTGGTGCAGCGGGAGGTTCATGGATGTGGAGCAGCGTGATGCCGTCATGTCCACATGGACCCAACTCTCTGAGGAACGTTTCCAGAACCTTATTGGATTTGAGCCACGAAGGACTGAGGCGGTTCTGAAGGTGAAAGGTGGTCTGACCCGGTACTGCAGGGTGTACCTTATAAAGCGGGAGGAGAGTGTAAACATCCTCCTCACTGGCACCCCCTATAAGGTTTCATTCTCATCTCTCAGACCCCCCCAGTTACTACCAGTCTGCAAGAGGATTTTCCTGTCCGGCTATTAAATTTATCCTTATGAATTTGCTTGGTATGTACATTTAGGTACTGTGTACCTTCAAGGAATTATATCATCCGGTGTTTGTATAGACTGTTTTTTTTTATTAATTTATTGGTATCAGCACTTTTTAATGCAACAAATTGCAGATTTGTGCACACAGCTGCCAACTTTCTCTCTGTGTTCTATTGAATGTGTTATGTGTTTGTTATGTGTGTGTTTGGGCGCGAGCTGCCGAATCAAATTGCCCTTCAAGGGATAAATAAAGTTGTCTTGAATCTAAAACCTCTCTACTCGCCCTCTGCAGTATTTTGTTTGTTTGTTTGTTTATTTTGGTCATTGCTAATATTGCATTAGACCAGAATATATATAAACAAAACAAGACCGAAAAGGTGTAGGCTGAAGCTTAGTTTATTACTCTTTTTTCTGTCAGCTCCTACATAAACCGATACAGAGCACTAAATCAATTAAAAGAAAAACATTTCATATACTTTTTGTATATTGAAAACATTCAATATACTGTATAAACCTATTATCTGTTTAAGTTTTGACACTTACATAAACACACATACAATATGATCATACTTAATGAGCATCTTGTTCTTCAATATCTTTTTTAATATTTGCTATGTACTGCACTCTTTAATTTCCAAAACATTCCACAGATGAACCCATAAACTGAAACACATCTATGTTTGACCTCCGTTCTGTTCTTTGTTTTTGTGAACAAACAGCTTCCTCTCAGTTCATATCCGCTTAGTCTTTGCTGAAACAGCTTCTGCATACAGTCTGGCAACAGATTATTATAAGCCTTGTACATCAACTGTGATCTTTTGAAATCAACAAAATATCACCATTTTTATGAATTCAATATCCATTTTCAGTGTTCGGCCGATGAGTCCCAGACTCCAAACTCCCTCCTCCTCCCTCACCTCCTACTGATCCAAAATCAAATCCTGGTTCACCGTAATCCTTCAAATTAACTGTTAAAAAAAACTGAGCTCCTTGGGGAAAAAGGAAAACAATGAGGCAAATGGTGCTAATATGAAGGGCATATTCGTTAATTAGTTACCTGCAGTAACGCATGGAGTCAGCCAAGGACATGCTACCGTTGCTGCTGCTGCTGGGTTGAGCATGATTCATTGATTGTTATTGCTGCTGTGTGCACTAATGTTTTTGTATGTTGATAGTATTTCCTCCCTTTGATGAAATATTTACTTGGCAAGTATTGCAAGTTGTCTTGTTGTCGTCTTTTTAACTGAAATGTTACCGGACTGTCGAGCGTTTGATCACCGGGGCGCCATGTTTACTATTGACTGCTAGCTTAAAGTGGACCTATTATGAAAAACATATGTTCAGCTCAAAACGGCGCCGCGTCGTGCTGCGTCGCTGTGGCCAGTTAGGACAGTCCAATAGAAAATAAAGCAATGGAATCGATTTTGTCGTTGACGCTCGCTCGCATCGCATGCAGTTATGACACGGTGAGGACACGGTGTAACTCCGCCGGCCGGAGCTTCCGCCATTTTTTCGTAGCGGTGTATCGTGTCATTCAGGCAGCCAATCAGCACAGAGCCTCATTATCATAGCCCCGTCCACTCAGAATCCTGCATAGATAATAAGGTTAGAGAATGGGAAGATAACGACATGGCTCAGGGGCTGAATTTCTAATTTATTTAGCAAAAACAATCAAAAGCTTGTTTTTAAGACATTCAAGGCCTGTTATTATAAATAGGTATTAGACGCCATAATAGGTCTCCTTTAAACAACATAATGATGACGTCGTTCCCACTGGAATCGAAAAGCCAATCATTTGCCAATAAACGATCCCAAGGAATTGAAACACTGGAAACCGGTTCTGAACAAGGACCGGTTCTGGTTTCCCATGCCTACTCAGGACTCCTCTGTTCCAGACCTGCTAATCCAAGTCCAACTGGACCGTCCTTTTTTATTTACTACGTGATGGTTCCATCCGTTTTTTTTTTTCAGGGCCGGATCGTTGGTGTTTGTCTCCATTAGCAGAAATGTCCAGGAACCTTAACGGGGTGAAAAAGGTTCCCGTAGTAGTAGAAGTACTCAGGTCAGTAGTAGAAGTACTCAGGTCAGTAGTACAAGTACTCAGGTCAGTAGTACAAGTACTCAGGTCAGTAGTACAAGTACTCAGGTCAACAGGAACTACCTGGCGCGGGGGACTTAAACATAAAATTGATAGTTAAATCTGAATCTTTTGAGTGAAATGTATTTATTTTATTTATGTATGTGACATTTAATAATTGGAAACCGATCAACTTAATATTTTTTTTTCCATACATAATATGTTTGTATGACACAAAAAAATACAAAACAACCATCACCCCCACCCTCCCTCCCTCCAACCATATTACATAATGCAAAATTATTTTGTGTCACATTTGCCTTGTGTCAATATATACGCAGACATAGTACCTATATATTTACGCAAATATAACACATACAGATACATGTCAATACACCAAGCTGAAGAACAGCACCTTATAAGGTCAAGTACAATTTTAAAACATGTTTTGGAGCACCTCTGCGAATTGAGACCATGTATTAATGTTCTTCTCTCGCGCACCATCGAGAGTTCCATATACACAATATCTAAGAAAGTGAGAGCCCATTGTTGGAATGTTAAAGTACGAGGAGTTTTCCATCTCATAGCCACAATCTTCTTTGCTGCTGTTAATCCCGCAAAAAAGATGCGTTTTTGTGTACATTTGAAATGCAACTGGGATATAGCATTTAATAAAAATATAGTTGGGGATGGTGTAATGTTAGTAAAAAGTAATGAGAGTTTAGAAGCAACCATCCTCCAAAACTCCTTGGCATTCTCAAATCATGTGAAAAAAAGTACCAATTTCATTGGAGGTACAGAGAGTACAGTATGGAGTATTTACCGGTTTCATCACACATAACCTTCAGGGGCTTAGATAAGTTCCATGTACATAGTTTAAATTAATTAATTGGTGGTCTGGGTTACTAGAGGTGAGTAAGATATTTGACCAGATATCATTCAGTAAATGCTTAACTAATACAGGAATTCCCGCTGCCGATAACCAGATTTACCAAAATAAAAGCTTGAGGAAGTCAGACTAAGTTTATAAATCGTAAAAAGAGGATTAAAACCAACTTGTGAGGATAAATGAAGTCATGGACGTCAGAACAGCCTGAAACACCAGAACCTGAAACATCCTTTGATGCGTCTGAGATTCTGTTGCCAGTGACTCCTGGCTCTACTGTGGTTTGTGTCACCGTGAGTGTGTGTGTATGTGAGTGTGTATGTGAGTGTGTATGTGAGTGTGTGTGTGCAGGAAGTATCCGTGATTTTATGAAGCGTGATATTAGCCTGTGGCGATGGATTGACACGTGTGATTGTGACACATGAACAGCTGTTTATCTGTTTTAAAATGGTATATATCTTCCTTATTACTGATATTCTCCTCAGGCTGAAGACTAAACTCTGCTGCTCTTTTATACACCGATGTTCTTGTCATTTGGATTTCTCAGCTCTGAATCAGCTCAGAATCAGGAAAGAAAAGACCTGCAGTCTTTTTGGGAAGTATAATCCAGAATCACGGCTTACACTTTCATTGTTATGCTGATGATACGCAGCTCTATTTTTCTATGAAGCCGGATGAGACAGAACCGTTGGTTAAACTTCAGGCATGTCTTAGGGACATCAAGGACTGGATGTCCAGAAATTTCTTGCTTCTAAATTGAGATAAAACAGAGGTTATCATTCCTGGTCCAGAGCATTTTAGGAAGGGATTAGATGGTGTTGCGATGGCTTCCAGTGCAACTGTGAGAAACCTTGGTGTTGTTATATGTTTTGATCATTTTAAAATACTTAGTTATTTAGCAGGATAAAAACTAAAAACGTATTATTATATCATTATTCAACATTTAATCATACTACTACTCCGACAGGTTGTTAAAGGAAAAATGTTAAAAATGTTATGCTCTCATATTAAGAGACATTTTTCAGAAATATTTTTATGTCCTTGCAATTATTTTTTGTGCGCATTTTATACATTGGTGACACAAAATGAAGTGAGAAAAACAAAATCATATGTATACAGGGTAAACCGAAGAGAAATGTATAAAAAAAACAATTCAATTAAAGATTTGTAACGAATCACTTTACTCTTTTGGGGTGGGGGGACTGGCTGGTCTTAGACACAAGTAGGGGGGCTCCAAGGAAAAAAGGTTGGTAACCACTGGTTTAAACCATGTATTAGTCATGTTTGTAGAAGCGTTTGTAAGCGTTTTTTCCATCTCCGTAATATTGCAAAGATTAGGAAAATCCTCTCGCAGAGTGATGCAGAAAAACTAGTTCATGCGTTTGTATCTTCTAGACTAGATTACTGTAATGTGTTGTTAGATCCAGAATGCAGCAGCGTGAGTGCAGCCTGACGGGGGACTGTACGGGTCAATAGAGGAGCTGCAGGTCTGTCAGCTGATCCAGCGGCTCTAAACCTCAGCAAAGCTCTTAACTACTCAAACTACTTTAACATAAACACAGAAACAACAGTTCAGCCCCCCCCTCCAGCAGACTTACTTTCTGGCGGCGAGTCCCTGGAACCAGTCGGGGAAGTTCCCGTTGTGCAGGATGAGGGGCGCCTGGGTCTCGGTGAACCACCTCAGGACCAGCTCCTTCAGGCCCCCCTCCGGGTCCAGGTCCAGGGACCTGCTC
This sequence comes from Cololabis saira, assembly GCF_033807715.1. Lineage (NCBI taxonomy): Eukaryota > Metazoa > Chordata > Actinopteri > Beloniformes > Belonidae > Cololabis > Cololabis saira. The sequence continues at coordinate 8,213,438 of NC_084588.1, read as the reverse complement.
TCCATCCTGGTCTCCATCCCGGTCCGTGTGGAGCTGCGGAGCTGCAGCCTCCTGCAGGTTACGCTGACCTTTGACTTCCTTTGACTGCTGCAGGAAGGAAGCGCAGCCTCATTTGACTGTCAGGTGTATCTCCGGTATGAATAGTGCTGTTGTTTCAGTCCTGGTGACGCTGTTTTCATTTTACTATCTCTGTTCCCGGTGCTTAACCCAGACTGGAGCCGATCTTCATGGAGCTGCAGCAGTTGTGTTGGCTCATTTATTTGTTTAAACCACTGCTGAGGCCACGTTTACACGTATTTACAAAAACAGATATACATCCATCCATCCATCCATCATCTAAACCCACTTTATCCTTTGCAGGGTCACGGGGGTCTGCTGGAGCCTATCCCAGCTATTTTCAGGTGAGAGGCAGGGGTTACACCCTGGACAGGTCACCAGTCCATCACAGGGCCACATATACAGACAAACAACCAGACACACTCACACTCACACCTACGAGTCATCAATTAACCTAGTATGCATGTTTTTGGACTGTGGGAGGAAACCGGAGTACCCAGAGGAAACCCACGCAAGCACGGGGAGAACATGCAAGCTCCACAGATATACAATTTCAAGAAAAAGGTCGAAATATTGAGAAAAAAGTCAAAATTTTGTGAATAAAGTTGAAATGTTGAGAAAAAAGGCAAAATTTCGACTTTATTCTTGAAATTATATTTCAACATTAATCTCGATATTTTGACTTTTTTCTCGAAGTGCACAATAAAAAAAATCTTCCCCTAAAAATATTTTTCTCCTGCATGGCCCTAATACTCTTCCGTACAAATCCCGTTATATTAATCAAAAGCCTCTTTTTTGTATTTTTGAAATTGAGGTCAAACAATATATTAGAACCATTAGACTCCACCAATGCAAAGGCCTTTGAGGCCTTAAGTTTGTGTCTCTTTTTAATGCATTTATTTCTATAGTTCATTGTGTCCTGTTCATTGTCGCCCCCTGGCGGCTGTATTGTGCTGTTTGCATTTTGTCTTTCATAAAAAAAAAAAGCGTAGAGCCAGGAACCTCGGCCCCCCTGAAGGTCTTTTAGGATTAAAGCTGCTGCTTTTAGAAAGTTCCTCATTTCAGAAACTCAGAACTTTTCCCTCAGATGTCTTTTACACGGTTCCTACGGGTGCTTGAAATCCTTGAAAGTGCTTAATTTTCAATGTTGTGTTTTCAAGGCCTGAAAAGTGCTTGAATTTTAGTTTAAGTGCTTGAAATTATAACTCTGTCTTTCACAAAATTGGGATCAGACTGTATATAGTTTAGTGATGAAAAATAACTAGATGTTTGCACGACACGTGCAGCACGATACAATGTACATAATTGTGATAAAACGCGGAAAAAATATTCATGAGTACGGTATATATATTCCTGTAGATATTTTACCCCAGCAATGAGGTGCTTGAAGATTTTGAAAATGACCCTTGAAAGTGTTTGAAAAGTGCTTTAATTTGACCTTGAAAAATTTGTAGGAACCCTGTAGAAAGTTCCTCGTTTCAGAAACACTCAGAATGTTTTCCTCAGATGTATTTTAGTGAGACGGTTTTAGGTTTTTGTTTTTCCCGATTCTGATCCTCGTCAATACCGAGAGCAGGAGGTTCCCGGAGGAACCGGCCCCCGGAACCAGACCCGTCAGGGCGGAGCTACGACCGGACCGTCCAGGTGCATCATGGTCTCTGGACGCTGTTGGTGGTTTTACAATAAAAACTTGTGCTTCAGTCGTCGTCTCAGGTGTTGTGATGTCATCACCCAAGGCCCCGCCCCCTCCCGGTTCTAACTGGGTCGGTATGTTCTGTACCAGGGGACTAAACGTCTGCTGGTTCTGTGGCGTTACGAAGCTCACAGGTCCAGAAGAACCAGAACCGTCTCCGTGAAGGTTCCTGCAGCGTTTCAGGGTTTTAAAGTCTCCGACGCAGGTTTAATCCCGACAGGTCCAGGTTTCATCATCAACAACCAGCTGCTTCTGAAAACATCTTTATTTGGCATTTTATATTAAAAACAAACACAAATCCAGTAGGAACCACCGACTCAGCTGACAGCCCATAATACTCTAGGATGGTTCCCTAGCAACCACTGAACAGCATCGTCTGCTGAGGGTCCAATCAGTCCAGGAACCAGAACCAGGTCCAGGAACCAGATTCAGTTCTGCTCCTCCAGCTCTGTGAGCGGAGCCTCTGGCTCTGTGGGCAGAGCCTTCAACTCTGTGGGCGGAGTCTCCTCAAGGCTTGTGGGCGGAGCTTCCAGCTCTGTGGGCGGAGTATCCTCAAGGCTTGTGGGCGGAGCTTCCAGCTCTGTGGGCAGAGTCTCCTCAAGGCTTGTGGGCGGAGCTTCCAGCTCTGTGGGCGGAGTCTCCTCCAGCTCTGTGGGCGGAGCCTCCTCGGGGCCTGTGGGCGGAGCCTCGTCATCCTGGATCGGGGACTCGTTGGGGACTGTTGAGGACCCAGATGTGGACCCAGATGTGGACTGGTGTCCTGACGGGGACGTCTGGACGCTCTGGGAGTCCGAGGAACCTGGACCTGAAGAATCAGAGTCAACACCCATCTGTTAGTTGTGTTTCTTTTTTTTTTGTCTTTTACTTTTTATTGGTTTTGATTAGGGATGCCCCGTTACCGATATCGGTAGCAGATACTGCTCTCATATACTCGTACTCGCAAAAATTCTCCGATACCACGCACCGATACTTCATTGTTGTTGCAGTTACTGGTTAGTGACTCTAAGGGGAGATGTTGAGCCGCCCCACAGCTCCCCCGGTGAGTGTGCAGCCTGGGGGCTGAGCAGCCGCCGAGCCGCCGCTGCTCAGCTAGCTGTTCCATGTTTCAGTAAATACTATCTTCCTTAATTATACAAACTGGACGGTTGAGTATTACCCTTACTCACAGGGAACTTTATTAAACACTCCACGTAACTCACAGTACAACGTGGTCTCACCGCAGGTACATCAACTGCACATGTGCGGTACTTCACCTGAAGCCGTCCGTGTGAAACAACATAAACAATCCCATGCCTACATTCCGGCTAGCCGCTAATTTAAGCTTAGTGTGGTGGTGGGAGGAGAGTGAAAGCCGTGAGTGAGACTGGCAGCACCGTTTCAGGCAAGACAGCGACAATTAGGGGTGTAACGATACACTAATCTCACGATACGGTACGATACACGATATTGAGGTCACGATAACGATACGATACGATATTATAGCAGTATTTTTTTAACAACCTTGAATGAGGAACACATGACTGGAAAAAACTGTCTTTTATTTGAAAGACACAAAATACAAAACAAGGCTGTGCGTTTGCCCTATTGTTACAGTTTGTAATGCTTTATAGCTGTTTAAGTTTTAAAGAGAAAGCCAGGCCAACCATTTTCCACAAACTGAACTAAAAGTAAATGTCAGGTTTGCATTATGAATCTTCAGTTTCATACAAGTACAAATATTTTGCCACAAACTGAATAGTTTCTCTCATGTATGATTTGACTTTTTCCTTTCTAATTTAAGAACTAAAATTAAATAAATAAATAAAAGTAAATAAATCCATACAATTTTACATCATAAAAAAGATTGATTCATGCTCACCTTATAAGTGTAAGAGGAGATTTATTTTTGTTAAGAAGGTTATTTTGGTAATTCAGGGTTCATTATTTTATAAATGTATTCTTTATATTGTGATGTAAATCAGGGACTATAATGACACTAGTCAGTTTATCTGTAGTGATTAGTCTGTTTTAGATTGGGCGGAGTGATACGCCACAGTACGGCACTAGGTGCTGTGTTGATGTTCTAAAATCCTACACTGTTGAGGGACATTAAAGTACACTGGAACTCAGCAGAAGTTTCCCCGTGTTTATCCTACTCACGACCCAAAAAGGTTTAATTTAATAAGGTAAGGCTTAACTCTACACCAGCCTTACATAAGTAAAAGTTCAGAGCTCAAAATGGGACCGCAACACGGGACTAGTTTTTTCTGAGCAGAGGAAGATTTTGGTCCACGGGTTGAGGCGTGGTCGTTACTAGTCAACACAATAGATTAATATTAATAACCCAATATCGCGATACAGTTTGTCACCTCCATGACACGTATCGTTTTTGTATCGCGACATTTCGTAGCACGATATATTGTTACAAGGGCGGCGGGGGGGGGCATCTCTGATGCTGGAATCAACACTATAGGTACTACAAGTACTTCAGGTACTGCATAAATAACATATTACTGTTCATAAACTCTATAAACAGATGATCTGAAACCTTCAGATGTCCTAGTTCTGGTCCCTGATCCTCAACAGCCATTGGCTGGTCTGTGATTGAGGGCCGGGGCTACTAATGGACCCATTCCAGGACTGCTGAGGTTAAACTTGCGGGTCAAATGTTGTTCAGTGACCTCTGACCCTGCCCCCCCCTCACCTGTCTGCTGGCGCTTCAGCCTCCGGGCCAGAGCCTGCTGCCGGTTCAGCTCCATGCGGCGGCGCTGCTCCTCGGTCAGGGAGGGGGGGGCCGGACTGGACTGGACCAGGGGGGCCGGGGTGGACTGGACCAGCCTCTGGAAAGCATCAACGTCGGTCTCCGTGGAGAACGGATCTGGATCAGGATCCCTGAACTCCTGCAGCTCAGCAGGTGCTGGATCCCCCCCTGGAAGAAGAAGGGCAGACGTTACACATCCAGGACAGAATAAAGAATATATATTTACACTAGGGATGCAACGGCCCTGGACCCCTCGGTTCTCGGTATAAAACCGAACCGTTCGGTTCGCCCTCCGCGGTTCAATACGCCCTGGTGTGCCACGGATTTTCGGTTTTGCCATTAGTTTTGCATTAATGCTTTACAATCCACTGTGTGTGTTTGTGTTTGTGCCTGTCAGATGCAGAAAAGCCCTGTTGTAGCTCCATCCCCTCATCACTTACTGGCAATACTTACAATAACCCCTTTGTTATTGGTGTTTATGTTATGCACATAACACAAACCGAAACTGAACCGAACCGTGGGCTACTTGAACCGTTGCACCCCTAATGTACACACACACACACACACACACACACACACACACACACACACACATTTATATACACACACACATATGTATGTATGTGCATATGTGTATATGTATATATATATATATATATATATATATATATATATATATATATATATATATATATATATACACACACACACACACACAAGTTGAAATGTTGAGAAAAAATGTGATATTTTAACTTTATTCTTGAAATTGTATTTCAACATTAATCTTGACATTTTGACTTTTTTCTCGACATTTTGACTTTTTTCTCGAAGTGGACTATAAATAAAATCTTCCCCTCTCAAATATTTTTTCTCCTCCATGGCCCCAATACTCTTCTGTAGTTTTCACTTCCTAAGACAAACAGGATTCTCCATCTTACCATCCTGGTCCATGAAGTCCTGGTGCAGCAGCGGCATGTCCAGCCGGATCCGCTTCAGACACGTCTGACGGACAGAAACATCACACATCAGAACCTGCAGGACTAGAACCTGCAGACCTGAACCTGGAGACCAGGACCTGCAGGACCAGAGCCTTCAGGACCAGAACCTTCAGCACCAGTCATCTCACCTGAACTTCCTTCTTGCTGCCCAGCTTCTCCACCTTGTCCACAAAGTCTTCAAACTGCAGTTTGGGGTAGAGCCGGTGGGCCCAGTTCTCCATCTTCTGCATGAGGAGCTTCAGGTCCTGGGCCTGGACCACAGACCCCCCCTTAGTTAACGACTTCAGGAGATCCACCCAGAACATTTACACACCACCACCCCAGAGGATCTTCAATACCTGACCCTCAACCTGTACCCAAACTGCCCTGGTCCAGGACCAGGACCCCCCTGGTTCACCCACCCACTAACTTTCCTGGCTCCACTCGTCCACTGTTCTGATCCCTCTCTACTGCTACGTCTGACCTGGAGGTCTCACCTCGTGGCCCTTCCCTCTGAAGCGGACGTCGTCGAACAGAGTCCTCAGAGCTGGAAGTCCTCTCTCCGAGGTCAGCCTGCAGACAGAGACTGGAGGGTGAGACGCCCAGCAGCGGCGGTGAGCAGCTGCTGCTGTTGCTGCTGCTGCTGCAGCCGGGCGCTGAGCAGCAGGCAGCTGCAGCAGCAGCAGCAAGTTTATTCATTAAAGAGAGCTGCAGCCGTGAAGCACAGAGGTCCAATCAATGTTTGAAATTACACATTTCATTTCTTTATTAGCTCAAGAGTGGCAGCGTAAACTTTCAGTTTGAGCAACTGGAAAACCTCTAAAATAGGAAAGAGCTGATGTGCGATGGACTGTACTCATAGATTTAGCAAGAAATCGGAGTTATCGTTTTACAGACTGCCGAAAAATAAGCTTAAAGGGGACCTATTATGGCATCTAATCCCTATTTTAAACAGGCCTTGAATGTCTTAAAAACAAGCATTTCATTGTTTTTGCTAAATAAATTAGAAATTCAGCCTCTAAACCATGTCTTTATCTTCCCAT